>NW_028261388.1:9546703-9791706 GCF_051295495.1 Thamnophis sirtalis
GATAGATAGATGGATGAATGAATGGATGGAGATAGATGGATGGAGAGAGGGAGGGAAGGAGATAGAAAGATGGATGGAGATAGATAGATAAAAAGATGGATGGATGGAGATAGATAGATAGATAGATAGATAGATAGATAGATAGATAGATAGATAGATAGATAGATAGATAGATAGATAGATAGATTGATTGATAGATAGATATAGATGGATGGATGGATGGAGATAGATAGATAGATGGATGGAGGGAAGGAGATAAGATAGATAGATGGATGAATGGATGGAGATAGATAGATAGATGGATGGATGGATGGATGGAGATAGATAGATGGATGGATGGAGGGAGGGAGGGAGGGTGGGTGGGAGGGAGATGGATGGATGGATGAACCTCACAGTTATGCCTACTTTGGGTCTGCCCGTCCTGTGGAACTAGTGGTGAAATCCTCTGAAGTCTGCTACCAGTTCGGTGAATCTGCTACCAAGCGTGTGCTTTGCATGCATGCGCTCCTGAGGCATGCCCATGCAGCACTAAAAAAGAACACTTTGAAGCGTTCCAGGTAAGTAGAACAGCGAGAGGGGGGAATCCGCTGTGCCCTGCGATTTAGGTTAGCTAGAAAGCAGGAAATCTTATGATTCTAGCTAATATAAATCTCGTGTCACAGCTGATCATCGGAAATATCTGTTTGCCTGAACCGGTAGCATTTCACCCCCGTGTGGAACAGCTTCTCCCAAGAGCATCTCCCCAGAGCTCCTACCCTACTGTATGGCTCTGAAGATCTGGTTCTTGAACTAGGCTTTTGAGCCAGGAAGTTTCTGAGCTCTTTTGGCAATGTGGTTTGCTTTTAGGCTTTGCTGTTTAATCAGTACATCATGAGGTTTTTTTACTGTTATAATGGTTTTAATCTTTGTGTGGTGGCCAAAGTCATTACTGTAAAATGGGCAGCTCTATAAATCATTAAAATAAAACAATGAGGAGCTTTGCAAAATAATTGGTTTGAAGTGGTATAGGATTTCCTGCCTGAGTAAGGGGTTGGACTTGAAGACCTCCAAGGTCCCTTCCAACTCTGTTATTCTATTCTTTCTGGTTTGTTTTGGATTTTTTTGAATGAGAGAATAAGGGGAGCAATGCAATGCATAAGAGTCAGATAACTCAGGGAAAGAATCTTGAAACAAGGGGGGGAAAAATAGATACTGCAGCTATTCTGAAATGAACAAGAGTAGTGAGTAAGATATTCTGCAGCCAGACTTCCAGTAAATTTCCTGCTAACTTAGGCTCAGTGGAGTCTGCCGGAGAAGGCTGTGAAAAAAGACGGTGCATTTCTCAGGATCTCATCTCTTTGAAGCTCATGTTTCTTATTACCATTCAGTTCTGACTGACAGAAATAACTGGGGGAAACACAGGAGTATCTTCTCTGGGAGTTAAGCTTTAAAGGGTCTCAAACTGAGATCCTTGCTATTTATTTATTTATTTTAATTGAAAGCCATTCAGATGGGGACTCCTACTTGGTATGCATATCTTGGTTTGCATTTATGTGCATTTTTAATGGTTTATTTTGAATTCAAAACAAAACACAATCTGGGTTTCTCTGGATTTCAGGATGGCCAGATTATTAGCAATATATCTAAAAGAGGAAGATGTTCTGTCCAATCAGACACAAAGGGAAAAGAAAGTATACAAGCTGATGGAGAAGAGAACAGGAAAAAGAAATATTTATAGGACCTCTAGTTTATAAACTCCCAGTTATGCAGGGTATCCTAGACAGAACTAGCACTCATTCAGGGAAACTAGAATGAATGATTGAATGAATGAATTGGATTGATTGAATGAATGAATTGGATTGATTGAATGAATGAATTGGAATGAATGCATGCATGAATGAATTGGAATGAAGGAATGAATTGGAATGAATGCATGAATGAATGAATGAATTGGAATGCATGCATGCATGCATGCATGCATGAATGAATGAATGAATGAATGAATGAATGAATGAATGAATTGGAATGAATGATTTTTATGGGTTCCCTAAAAGCTGGTAAGGATAGGACCTCAAAATCCTAAATAACAAGGCATTCCTTTTAACTTTGAAGCCACCACAGAAAAGGCCCTATCCACCATCTAGCTACAGGAGATAAAGAAATTCCATTAACTTTAAATGGTTCCAAGCCATTTAACCATTTAAAGATGAGATTTAGCATGTTGAATTGGGTTTCAGAATAAACTGATCAGACATTTTTGGTCAAGAGCTCTTCTTCATTGTTCTACCATGCATGGAGTCAAGGAGACACAGATTCCGATTCAACGATATGAAAGAAGTGTCTAAGAAGCAAGGAGCATTTTGGATCAATAGAAGATGCAATTACTAAGAGAGGTGGTAGGTTCTCATTCATTGATTATGCTCAAGTAGAGATGAGGCGGCCATCTGTCAGGGCTGCTGTAATCTGCATTTTTGTGCCAAATAGGGATTGGGATAAGATAGCCTAAATGGCCCCTTTCAGCTTTCAGAGGCTAGACTGCCATCTGTCACAGATGCTCTGATTTTTATTCCGCTACTGTACAGGAAGCTGAACTATGTCTATGATTTGACAGCAATTCCCTTGTTTCATTGTCAGTCAAAGATGACAGTTTTGTTTAAGTGACTGCTGCTCCCACCCACCACACAGACACACACAAACTATTTTATTTTTCTCCCTGCAACAATGAAATCTAGGAATTGTGAGAGGCTTCCTTGGTCGTGCTTCAGAAGTTTCCATAATAGATCAAGGGTGTCAAACTCGATTTCATTGAGGGCTGCATCAGGGCTGTGTTTGACATGGGGAGGGGGGCATGGGGGTGTGGCCAGCTTGATATCACTAGTTTCGGGGGCACCTGTGGTGGCCTGAGCACTCTGCCAGCGAAAACAGGCTCCCAAGCTCATTTTCGACTGTGGCAGCCTCCTGCAACCCTTTGCCAGCAAAAATGGCGCTCGAGAGGGCCGCACGCAGCCCTCCCAAGCTCAGTTTTCATTGGCAGAGGCACTGCGGGATGGTCCTTCACTGTTTCCAGAGCTGCCCCTTGAGCGAGATCCAAGCATCCTGTGATCTGGATCCGGAAGACAGGTCTTGAGTTTAACACCCCTGGATTAAAGGTAAAGGTTCCCCTCACACATATGTGCTAGTCGTTCCCGACTCTAGGAGGCGGTGCTCATCTCTGTTTCAAAGCCGAAGAGCCAACACTGTTCGAAGACGTCTCTGTGGCCATGTGGCCAGCATGACTAAATGCCAAAGGTGCCACCAAAGGTGGTTCCTATTTTTCTACTTGCATTTTTATGTGCTTTTGAACTGCTAGGTTGGCAGAAGTCGGGACAAGTAACGGGAGCTTGCTAGGGATTCAAACCGTCAAGCTGCCGACCTTTCTGATTGACAAGCTCAGCCTCTTAGCCACTGAGCCTTTTAAGTTAAGTTGTTCGCTTAACAACTGCGGCAAGAAAGGTTGTAAAATGATGCAAAACTCACGTAACAACTGTCTCGCTTAGCCACACAAATTTGGGCCTCACTTTGTGTTCCTAAATCAAGGACTACCTGGGATTTAAATTAGACAGTGGGCAATCATTGTCACTGTCTCTGCTCAGAAGTCACAAGTTTAATCTCTCCCTCTATCTCCTTCCCTAAAAATCTGAATCACAGCTATCCAATGGTGGTCGCTAGTGATTACATTCTCCAACACTTCATCTATTTAATCACATCCCTTGGGGTAGTCAGGATGATATATTGCTCTACTGGGAGCTCCTTCTTCTTATTGCTAAAATGTAGCAGGCCACAGAGATCTACAGAGCAATTGTGTGCTTTCTCGGCTGACCTTGATAAATCTAACAAATAAATCAATACATTTACCCAGCAGAGGCCAATCCAGGGGTTGATGAGTCCCTTGGCAATCATGGTGGCCATCATAATTTAAGCTACTAAGGCATACTAGCCCACAAGACACCCATTACCTATTTTGAGCTGTGGGTTCTGCATACAAATCCACGCAAAGATTCTTGAAAAACACATCACACATCTCATTGTGTAATTCTTGCATTGCTTTGCTTTTTGGCAATACTTTTCAAACAATGACACGGCGTGCACTGGTCAGGAAGATATTCCTTATATCTGATATTAATGAGCAATTTCAACCAAACTTGGTACACAGATGACTAACTCTCTGAAAACAAATACTGTGAGGGGTCTGTGTTCTGCTATGATACAGCCTGTTGTGCCTTCAAATGGCTTCTACTGTACTGCCTTAAAATGGCTTCTACTGTACAGCGCAGTAGAGTTGCCATGGTAATGGCTTCACAGTACTCCACAAGGGGGCTCCCTCTGGTAAGGGGGGAAATCCAACATTAGAAATTACGTGTGGTCCGGACATTTTCCCTCTCTAAATAAATAACCGGACAACATTAGGTTATAAGCTTGTATCTGATATTAACTCCCTAAGTACTTCAGCAGGTGTTCTATCTTTCCACCTTAATTATTTAGGATTGTTTCTGGAATGGATACTTTTTTTATTAAGGCAAACTGTATTCCTGCCAAGAATGCCTTCTACATACATTCTAATGAACGTCTAGAGTATAATTAGAAAAGAAAAGGAATTAAGGATAGCCGTATGCTGCTCTCATTTACCAAGATGGTTAGGATGATATGACTCCGTTTTTCTTATTCCCGCATCAAAGAAAGCATCAACATGTTCTTGGGTCATAGCTCCCCTCAAAAGTTCCTATCCAGAATTCAGATTGGAGAGCCAACCTGGTGTAACCTTTAAGTGTTAAACTAAGATTGGGGAAAAAACATCCTTTAAGAGCCGAGGTGGCTCAGTGGTTAGGGTGCAGTACTGCAGGCCACTTCAGCTGACTGTTATCTGCAGTTCAGCGGTTCAAATCTCACCGGCTCAAGGTTGACTCAGCCTTCCATCCTTCCGAGGTGGGTGAAATGAGGACCCAGACTGTGGGGGCGATATACTGACTCTGTAAACCGCTTAGAGAGGGCTGAAAGCCCTATGAAGCGGTATATAAGTCTAACTGCTATGCTATGCTATTTTTAAAATTAAATTAAATCAAATCAAGAGAGCAGCTAACAGCGAAAGGATATAGTTGTTGATCATTTTTTCTTACAGAAAATTTAAAATGGATACATGGCAGAAGGATATAGTTGTCAAGTGTTTTTACCTTACAGAAAGAATTAAAATGGATAAAAAGATGATACAAAAGAAGGTAAAACAGAAGTTAAGGTGCAATTGTGCACCAATGATGAAAAGGCCATTGCTAAATGGTAAACGTTTGTTGAAATATAAAGTGGAAGAAGAACAGGTTAAAGTACAGTATGTATGATAATGTAGGCTAAGAATATTGGTTATAGGGTTAGGGTTTTCAGATGGATTCATGAAAATATGTGGTAGAATAGGTTGAAATTTATATTATGATCTTAAAGAGAATATATATATATATATATATATATATATATATATATATATATATATATATATATATATATATATATATATATATATATATATATATATATATATATATATATATATATATATGTTATATTTATGCTGATAAATAAATAAAGGGAGACTAGTATAGATCTATAGATCTATTTCAAGCTATTTAGCTCTCATCAGCTAGCCATACCCTTGCTGGGAATAAAATATTGGGTTTCTGTCTGGATGGTCTCTTGTGACAAGCCGAAGGACAGAGAATGGAAGTGTGAACTTCCTCCCATATTTGGGCATACCAGGGGTTGTGACTTTAAATATATACCTTTCACCCTGGCGTGGCTGATAAGGAGTCGAGCCCTGTAGCACAATGGTTAACACATCTGCCTAAGAGGCAATAGAGCACAGGTTCGATTCCCAGCAAGGGTATGGCTAGCTGATGAGAGCTAAATAGCTTGAAATAGATCTATACTAGTCTCCCTTTATTTATTTATCAGCATAAATATAACAAATGTAACAAAAAGGCAACAGTAAAAAATATTGGGTTTCTGTCTGTATGGTCTCTTGTGACGAGCCGAAGGACAGAGAATGGAAGTGTGACCTTCCTCCCATATTTGGGCATACCAGGGGTTGTGACTTTATATAACTTGGTATACAGTTTACTTAACCTGTGGAAACAAATACCAAAGAAAACAGGCTCCCAAAATCCATTTTCGGTTGCCACGAACTCCTGCAACCCTCTACCCGTAGCCCTCCTAAAGTCTGTTTACTCTGGCAGAGGCATCACGCTCCAGTCCTTCACTGTTTCATTTATAATACTGAATGTATTATAGTTATAAAATCTGTTAATAAAAACTATTTTTGGTTATCTTTGTGTACACAAATCACGTATATGTATATGCCAATGGGATCATTTCCGTATTTGCGTTACAAGGCAAATGACACATCTTCATGAGATATATCACACAGTAAATAATTACAGCACTAGAAGGGGGGGGAGACACCCTCCATGAACTGAACTCTCCCTTCCTCAAATGAATTAACTCTATCTGCCCTTTATTTTTATAACTCCAGGGTTTCCCCCCCTTGCATTGTTGATCCGAATGTTAAGCCATTTTCATTCATTCAATTGCCTTTCTAGCCAACCTACTTGATGCAAAAAAAAAATTAAAAGAGAACCATAGAATTCCAGAGGACTCTATGTGAGCCAAAAGGATATTACCCACCACCCAGGAGGAGAAACATATGGTGAAATGAAAGGTAATGTGACAATCACAATAATGATATAAGATGTTAAGTAATTGAGAAGGCAATCAAACAGCTGGTACAAGAATCTCCTTACCTAGCAAGGACACTTTTTCTGTGACAATTCCCAGATGCAATGCACAGGAAATAAAGGCATAGCACACAAAATCTCTCTGGGTTAGGATTGTAAGCTGCTGAGAATTTACCTTGAAGTAACATGGGCAGCCAATACATTTTACAACATTATAAAACAAAGAAACTGTCAGTGAGGCTGGAAGGAGGAGTCAAGTGAGCACCTAGCTTGGAGTCATTTGTAATCACAAGCAACATATGAACCCCACCCCCCCCACCCCCCAAAGATCCATGAAGCTTTACCAGGCTGTTCCAAGGGAAAGGCAAGCAGTCTGGTGACATTCTTGTAATATAAGTGGTAGACAATAAAGTAGAGCCAAGGTGGCGCAGTGGTTAAATGCAGCACTGCAGGCTACTGCTAGATCAGCAGGTCAGCGGTTCAAATCTCACCGGCTCAGGGTTGACTCAGCCTTCCATCCTTCCGAGGTGGGTAAAATGAGGACCCAGATTGTTGGGGGCAATATGCTGACTCTCTGTAAACCGCTTAGAGAGGCCTGAAAGGCCTATGAAGCGGTATATAAGTATACTGCTATTACTATTGCTTATATTACAAGAATGTCTAAAATATCTAACTTTAGCTATTCATGAGTGGCTCTGGTTGCTTGCATCTGACTTTCTCTTACACACACACACTCAAACAGACACAAATCAAGCCACCTTATAGGTAGTGCTCGGCCCATCACCACAATTGAATCCAAAGTTTATGTTGCTATGTGAGACATTTGTTAAGTGAGTTTTGCCCCATTTTATGACTTTTCTTGCCACAGTTGTTAAGTGAATCACTAGAGTTGATAAGTTAGCAACCTGGTTGTTAAGTGAATCTGGCTTCTCCTTTGACTTGGCTTGTGAGAAGGTTGCAAAAGGGGACACAGCAAAGGTCATAAGTACGAACCAGTGGCCAAGCATCTGAATTCTGATCACACGATCACGGGGATGCTGCAAAGGTCATAACTATGGAAAATGGCTATAGGTTTTTCAGTGTCGTAACTTTGGATGTTCACTAAATGAACATTGTAAGTCACGCCCCTACCTGTATTTATGATTAACAAGACCTGTTATCCAGTTTTGGAAGAGCAGGGTGTATATGAGCATACTTCAATCAATTCATAACACAATAAAATTGTTGGGAGGCCGAGATGGGAAACAGGGGTTATATTCTGCAATGACACACAAATGGTTCAGATTTTGTATCAAGGTATTCATCAGACAGAGATGCGGTGGCTCAGTGGCTAAGATGCTGAGCTTGTTGACCAGAAAAGTCGGCAGTTTGGTGGTTCGAATCCCTAGCGCCGCATAACGGAGTGAGCTCCCGTTCCTTATCCCAGCTTCTGCCAGCCTAACAGTTCGAAAGCATGTAAAAATGCAAGTAGAAAAATAGGGACCACCTTTGGTGGGAAGGGAACAGTGTTCCATGCGCCTTCGGTGTTTACTCATGCCGGCCACATGACCCTGGGGACGTCTTTGGACAGGGCTGGCTGTTCTGGCCCCCTAGAGTCGGGAAAGGGTAGCACATATGTGCGAGGGGAACATTTACCTTTACCTTATTCATTACAAGAGATAGTGTACAGCTGGGCTGTTGACATACCTGTCCAGTCTCCTACGACTTTAATGTGCACTCCAAATGTTGCCTTGGTAGCCGTTGGACACTGCAGAATGAAGCAAGTTAAAATAGTCAATAATAAAGCAATACTATAGTAACACTTAGCAGTTAGACTTACTGTATATACTGCTTTACAGTGCTTTACAGCCCTCTGTAAGCGATTTAGAGAGTCAACATATCACCCCCCCCCAACAATCTGGGTCCTCATTTTACCCAACTCGGAAGGATGGAAGGCTGAGTCAACCTTGAGCTTGGTGAGATTTGAACTAACAAATTGCAGGCAGTTGGCAGTCAGCAGAAGTAGCTTGCAGCACTCTAACCACTGCACCATCGTGGCTCAGAAAGATGGAAGTAGGGCTCCCCATTGGGTTAAAATAAAGGTTCCTCTTGCACATATGTGCAAGTCATTCCCAACTCTAGGGGACGGTGCTCATCTCCGTTTTAAAGCCAAAGAGCCAGAGTTGTCCGAAGACCTCTCCATGGTCATGTGGCCAGCATGACTCAATTCTGAAGGCGCACAGAATGCTGTTACCTTCCCACCAAAGGTGGTTCCTATTTTTCTACTTGTATTTTTTACATACTTTCGAACTGCTAGGTTGGCAGAAGCTGGGACAAGTATTGGGAGCTCACTCCGTTACGCGGCGCCAGGGATTCGAACCGCCGAACTTCCTGATTGACAAGCTCAGCATCTTAGCCATGAAGGCACCGTGTCCCACCCTCATTGGGTTGGTTACTAGTAATTACTAGTCCCCATCAAATTTAGTAATCCACTCTAACACAATCACGAGGAACATGGCACTTCCATAGAGCGCTGTTCTCACTCTCCTCTCCACTATGGCTCACAAGCCAAACTGAGCACAACTTTTTATCTCCTTCCTTCTGCTAGTTAAGACATCAGGGAACATCCTCAGCTATGCGGTAATTTTCTCCTTGATTAATTAGCACATGGATCAACAAAGAAGAGAGATCATATCTTGCCGTTTGAAGCATTACAGGTTTTGATGTAATAATAATCCCTTCACACCGCTCCCCCACACCCTAGGAAACACATCGTTAGCATTCCCCCAACATACCTTTGGAGGCATTTGTCTATCGGTTAGAAATGTTTTTTTTTAAGAAAGAGGGGCTTCTCAGGTGCAAGCAATCTGGGCCATTGGTTAGGTTGCAGCACAGGAGATTTGAGCCACGGTGGCGCAGTGGTTAGAGTGCAGTACTGCTGCCTGTCGGCTGCCTGCAATTGGGCAGTTTGAATCTCACCTGGCTCAAGGTTGACTCATCCTTCCAAGGTGGGTAAAATGAGGACTCAGATTGTTGGGGGCAAGAGGCTGACTCTGTAAACCGCTTAGACTTAGGACTATAAAGCACTGTAAAGTGGTATATAAGTCCTAATGCTATTGCTTACAGAGGGCTGTAAAGCACTGCAAAGCGGTATATAAGTCTAAGTGCTATTGCTAGTGCTATTTATTCCAGCCTATATGCAAGAATATGGTCAACTAATATTCAATACCAAATTGGTGACAAATAAGGGTGCCAGCATTCCAAGAAATGCACCTATAGAAAGCAGAACTCCGAGGCAAGTAGATTCCTCAAAAGAACAATTTCATTGGATAAATCATATTGGCACAGCTGGTGAAAACCGACTCTGAAAGTTCCCGCAGTTTTCACCTGATTAAAAAAGAAAGTTTCCCTACTTCCCCAAGTCAATCGAGGTGCTATTCAATTGCTTGATTATTTCGCTCCTCCTCTCCCAGACACCTGTTGGAATGACCTTGGTTCCCACAGGAAAACTTATTATTTTGACTAAACACCCCAGCTAACTATTTCCCTCCCCTTCCTATCTGGCTATTTGAGAGACCGCCTTCTGCCAATTACCTCCCTGCGTCCCATCAGATCGCACAGGGTAGGCCTCCTCCGAATTCCATCCGCCAGTCAGTGCCGACTGGCGACTACGCGGAGGAGAGCCTTCTCAGTCGCAGCTCCGACGCTATGGAACAATCTCCCCGTGGAGATCCGCACCCTCACCACCGCCCAGGCCTTCCGCACGGCCCTTAAGATCTGGCTATCCCGTCAGGCCTGGGGATAAAAATCTTAGTTTGTCCCCTCCCGAATGATGAATGAATGTTGTGCTTTATTTTTAATATTATGTATTGTCTTATGTCTTTTGTCTTTGTACCCCCCTCCCCGTGTTTTGTAAGCCGCCCTGAGTCCCCTCAGGGAAAAGGGCGGCCTATAAATTATAATAAACACTCTAAACAAACACTCTATCTAGTGGCAGTCCTGAAGGCTCAAAGATGGCCCCAGACAGGTTCATTTCAGGGTTGACAAAGGGTCAATGGAATCCAGGAAGGTCGGACTTGGAGCGCTAGTGGGTATGCCACGACTCTAAGCTGGTGATATGCTTAAGTCTGCCCCTCTGCTCTTCTCTTACAGTACATGGCTTTTGGGATGGGTCATCCTGCTGGGAGGATGCCACACTTTCCATTTCTCTTTTGCTGGAGAAGACTCTTGCAAGTCCCTTGGACTGCAAAGAGATAAAATCAGTCGATCCCAAAGGAAATCAACCCTGGCTGTCCTTTGGAAGGACAGATCCTGAAGCTGAAGCTCAAATACTTTGGCCACCAAATGAGAAGAGAGAATTCCTTGGAGAATACCCTGATGTTGGGAAAGAGGGAAGGAAAAAGAAGAAGGGGATGGCAAAGGATGAGATGATTAGAAAGGGTCATCAATGCAATGAACATAAATTTGGGCAAACTCTGTGAAACTGGGTATGAAGTGCTGTGGCCCATGGGGTCGCAAAGAGTCAGGCACAACTTAGCAACTGAAGACCAACTATTTCTATCTAAAATCATCTTTCCTTGGCAAAACGTTTTCTGGTGAACCTCTTGTATTTTGGCCAATGATCTAACAAAGGATAATTGAGTCTTGAGATTAGTGGGGTGATTTGTTGAGATTTGTTTCAATTTAAAACATTTGGCTCAATTAAAATGAAGTTGCCAATTAGCATCATGGAGTAGAATGCCACCTGGATATAGGAAATCAGCAGAGCTTCCACGTCAGAATATTCATGAACTGGAATAGGACATAGCAACAGGTCAACCATTGGGGACTGGCTGGAATAGGACATGGTAACAAGGCCAGCCAAAGTATAGGCATGGCAACTGGATCCGCCCATGGAAACTATTTGGTGACTGAGAGCCATGCTAGACGGCTCGTAGCCTGGGCGTGGCTTACCTATGCAGCTCTGAGTTTGTGCAAGAGAACTAATCTAGTTTGCTCTCTGAATTGAAACTGGAAATCAATCTCTCCTCTCTACCACATTGGAAGAATCTGCTGTTGGCATTGTACATTTATTTATGCGTATAAAGAAGTTAATGGATCCTGCTGAATCAGTTATCTATGCGTGTTTTCTGGATTGGATTTTTGCAACAAACTCTGATATTCCCGTAAAGATTTTTAGTAAAGGAAGAGGAAGGGACTGATACGAAGTATAGTTTTCTAATTCCATCTTTGAAAATTCCCTCTAACAAAACAAAACAGAAAGAAAAGATTCCAAGGGCTTCTATTCATTTGTGGTTTCCAGGAAACCAGATGTGTGTAAGAAGAACCCCAAGGGAGGGAGATTGCATTTTCAGAAGAACATGGATTAATAAACCTTTCTCACACAGCACTTGGCCAGCCTTCAATGCTCTCTTCTGAACGGTGTTTACAACATCCTCCATTCTTCTGAAGTCAGAGGAGAATGCACAGCCTAGCAAAACCTCGCAGACATTCCAATGGCTTTCCTTTAATATTGCCAACAAAAACAACACACACGCACACCCCACGCACAAGCTTTGAATTTTAGGAAACACATTTCTATGTCACCTACAGTAGCCAAGTGTTCCTCTGAAGGTTCTTAAGAGCCTCAGTCTATGGGTTTCTTCTATCCACAGAAGAAAAGCATCGGGAAAGAGGTAATGAATGTTAAGTCGGTCAAGACGAAGAGACTGGTCAATTGAGTAGATGAGTCTTGCTGTTTGGAGGAGTGAAATTAAGGGGGATCAAGTGAGTCCTTGAGACTTACGCATATCTGCCTCAAAAACCCACATGACACACTCAGTTCGGTTAACAGAGTAACGAAGTTGGAAGGGACCTTGGTGGTCTTCTAGTCCAACTCCCTGTTCAAGAAGGAGACCCTATACCAGGGGTGTCAAACTCGGAGGTCCACAGGTCCTGCCCGTGGGGTGCTTAAATTATGGTCCACAGGGCTGACCTGAAAATATCAAAGGACTGGCCTCTGCCAGCCAAAACAGGCCCCATGTGGCCCCCTGCCTTGCCTGTTTTCAGCCTCTATCTCCTGTCATGAGACATGTAATAACTTCTGAAGTGAAGTGCCACCATATATGACACGTTGAAAAGCTTTTAAAGATAGTTCAGAACATTCAGTTGCTAACTGGGACTGTTGAATAAGATGGTATGACACCAATGAATTGACAGCTGCACACAACTTCCAGACTCTTCTTCATTTGGGGGTGTGGGAGTATAATTTAAAGTTGACGTTGATCAGTCCTGCAATGGTGCAGTGGGGCAGTATTGCAGGCTAACTCTGCCCACAGCCTGGAGTTTGATCCTGACTGACTCAGGGTGGACTCAGCCTTCTATCCTTCCTAGGTCAGTAAAATGAGCACCCAGATTGTTGGGGGTTAATATGTTGACATTGTAAACCACCCAGAGAATGCTGCAAAGCACTACGAACCGGTATATAAGTCTAAATCAGGGGTGAAATCCAGCAGGTTCTGACAGGTTCTGGAGAACTGACAGTGGGAATTTTGAGTAGTTCGGAGAACCGACAGCGGGAATTTTGAGTAATTTGGAGAACCGACAGCGGGAAATTTGAGTAGTTTGGAGAACCGACAGTGGGAATTTTGAGTAGTTTGGAGAACCGACAGCGGGAATTTTGAGTAGTTGGGAGAACCGACAGCGGGAAATTTGAGTAGTTCGGAGAACCAACAGCAGGAATTTTGAGTAGTTCGGAGAACCGACAGCGGGAATTTTGAGTAGTTCGGAGAACCGACAGCGGGAATTTTGAGTAGTTTGGAGAATTGGCAAATGCCACCTCTGGCTGGCCCCAGAATGGGGTGGGAATGGAGGTTTTGCAGTATCCTTTCCCTGCCACGCCCACCAAGCCATGCCCACCAAGCCACACCCACCAAGCCACGCCCACAGAACTGGTAGTAAAAAGATTTGAATTTCACCACTGGTCCAAATGTTATTGCTATTGCTATCTTAAAGTCAGGACATTCGAACATATGACTCCTAAGCCAAATATAAATTCATTGCATCTCTTTGGAATTAGACCAAGATGTTACTTTTCCCTCCGATCATTATCAAAAATAGACAGGTTAAATGTTCACGTTATGCTGGAATGGTGGATAAATTTGTTACATTCATTCTTACGCTTTAGGAAATTTGTTTAACTTTCATGTGTGACACCAATCAAACATAAACCATTTGTGATACAGGTAGTTCTTGATTTACACCCATTCATTTTGTGACCATTCAGAGTTAGACGCACTGAATAATGAGATCTACAACCAGTCCTTGTACTCACACCCAATATAGCATCCCTGTGTGGTCATAAAATGGGACACAATTCACTTATTAAGCACCGTCACTTATCCTTGAATCTTCTAGTTTGCAAAGTTCATTCTATAAACATTTTAATCACAGACAGCATCATTAAAGTACCAAAATTTCACACCTAAATGAGCATCTACCCAACCCCTACCCCGTAAGTCACACAGTTGCCCACAATTTTTAGAAAGTAAATATAGGCACGCTGCAAGCATAATCTTGCTAAACTCTTATTTCAATCATCCGTTGCTGGGATGGAGGAGTTCATTCAAATCATGGAAGTTTCCTGGATTGCTTTGGGTGAGTTGCCCAGTCTAAGCCCAATGCAGTTCACAGAGTTACGAGGTAGTGTGGTGGAATGTAGTCTGGAGTCCCAGAAGGGAGGGGCAGTTTCCCAGAGGGCGAAGAAGCAGCTACGCTTTGTCTGGCAGGCAAAAAGAGAGCAAAGATGTCTCCTCCCAAGCAGTTCACAGGCAAGATTCTTTAGTCAGGCAAGATTCTGTCTTGCAAGTAAACAAGAATGAAGTGACTCCAGTGTCATTCTTGGTACCTGAGCCAGGTAGGGGGAAAATGAGAGGAAGGAGCATTGCGTGCAGGACAGTGACAGACAGAAATCAATCAATCAATGAAACCAACAACGAATAAACCCCTCTGTTCAAGATCTGGGGGAGGCGTGGTGCGGTGTGCCTAGAGGTGGAGCTCTCGCCTCACAATCAGGAGGCTGTGAGTTCGATCCTAGGTAGAAGCAGATATTTCTCTCTCTGGGGACACTGGGAATACATCTGCTGAAAAAGACTCCACATTGGTGACAAGGAGGGCATCTGGCCAGTAAACACTCCGCGCCATTCAGATTCCACCCTGGCAAGGGATTACAGGGTCGTTACAAGAGGAGGATGATTCAAGATCTTGGGGAAATCTGCTCTCAGTGGCAGGACTGGAAGATATTGGATTAAATGGGTAATTACCCTGATGTGGTTTCCAGGAATTTGAAAAAAAAGGGGGGTTTCCTCTTGAGTTATGTTAGCAAGTGCTTTTAGTTCACGGAAACAGAAAATGTCGGCAGATCTGGTTATTTTATCTCATTGCCTTTTTGCCTCCAGGGACATGTCTAATTTGCCAATATACTCTCTGCTGGCTGGTTTTTTTTTTCTTTTTCCAAGCTCCAGATATGTCCTACACAAATATACACAAATGTACCAACAAACTAGAAGCAAATGCATTTGTGCAATCAGCTGGATTGAAGCAGCATTCTCTGTGTTTCTCATTCTTCTTCCCAGGAAGCAGAACGCCCCACGGGATTTCTGCTTTCTTCCGCTTCTCAAGAATTCTGTGGTTTTTCGCTCTCAGAAAACTGACTCATGGGTCTGGTTATTTACCCCTGAACTGGGAACAAAGGCATATCCACCCATGCTACATCATAGCTAAACCAAAATATTAAAAACAACATTCAAAAGATCAGAGAGTCTTAAGTCTGACTCATGGAAAATGGATTGGGTTGACCTGATCATCCCCTTCTTCGCTAATGAATCAGACAAAACTACCAGATGTCAGACAAGATAAGTGCCCTTTTTTTCCGTGACCCGACAAATGCGCGCACGACAAAAGCGTGCTGACGAAAACGCGCTGAGAAAACCACGACATCATAAACGCACCCACAACAACGCGTCGACAAAACCGCGTCCACAAAAGCGTGATTTGGTTAAGGTAAGGGTTAGGGTAAGTTAAGGTAAGGGTTAGGGTTAGGTTCAGGGTTAGGGTTAGGATTAGGGTTATTAGGTTGTTATTAGTTGTTTGTTGAAGGCGCGCTGTTGTCGGCACGCTGTTGTCGGCGTGCTTCTGCGCTCATTCGTCGGCGCGATTTCGACCTTGTGGTTTTCTTGCCGCGGTTTTGTCAGCATGCTTTTGTTGAGCGCGCATTTGTTGGTGAACCTTTTTTTCTGCCTATGTACTTGGGCACATGTTTGATCCTGACTTTCAAAAAGACCGGAATCAAAAGAATATTAAGCCGTCCAAAGTTTTGCCAGTAAGTGAATGGGAATAATCATATATTATGAACCTGGAGGGTGTGTGGTTAAGATGCTGGGCTTGTCATAAAGATGGCAGTTCGAGACCCAAGCACTGCATGACAGGGTGAGCTCATGTTCCTTGCTCCAGCTTTTGCCCACCTGTTGTGGTCCATCAGCATCCTATGGAGCTGGCAGCCGAGTCGGACAATTAGTAGGTTCGGGAGGAACATGGGCCAGTCTTGGAGTCTGGGGAAGGCTCGGATGAGGCAGAGAGGGGGCCAAAGCCACCTGGAAGTTATGTGCTGCCGCCAGAGCCTGACATCAGGGAGGCAGAAGAACAGGGTGAACCTGTTCCCAGTGTGCACATGCACAGAGCTGCCAGAAGGCAAGAACAATTAAGGAAAAAGGGCGACTCGGGAGTAAGGCTTGGAGATGATTCCCCCTCCCAATAAGGCATAAACGAGGACCGAATAGGACCTTGTTTATGTCTTTTGCAGGAAGCAATTAGTTCATCTGGTTGGCTCGAGCTTAGAGAAGTTCTGTTTGGCTCTATGCTACCTTTGGCCTTGCAAAACTAAGGGGCAATTAGGTCTCTGGCAGCGTTTCAAGGGAGATAAAGGTGGGTATCAACATTACCCTGAAAGACTGTGGCAACCGGAGCAGACATCTGAAGACAGTGGCACAGTGGTTAGAGTGCAGTACTGCAGGCTACTTCTGCTGACTGCCAGCTACCTGCAATTTGGCAGATCGAATCTCACCAGGCTCTGCGTTGACTCAGCCTTCCATCCTTCCGAGGTGGGTAAAATGAGGACCCAGATTGTTGGGGGCAATAGGCTGACTCTGGAAACTGCTTAGAGAGGGCTGTAAAGCACTGTGAAGCGGTATATAAGTCTAAGGACAATTGCTAGTGCTGTTGCCATTCATGGCTAAGCAATAGCAGTTAGCAATAGCAGTTAGACTTATATACCGCTTCACAGGGCTTTCAGCCCTCTCTAAGCGGTTTACAGAGTCAGCATATTGCCCCCAACAACAACCCTGAGCCGGTGAGATTTGAACAGCCGAACTGCAGAATTGCAGTCAGCTGAAGTAGCCTGCAGTGCTGCATCTAACCACTGCGCCACCTCGGCTCTAAGGAGGTCCTCGCAACTATTTTCCCTATATAGTTTGTATCAGATGGGTCAATTCTAGTTGAAGGATGCAGGCCTAAACTAAAGGTCTTTTTGCCCCAAGCCCCATAGGATTTTATAGGTTAAAAATAGCACTTTAAATTGTTCCTGGAAACCGCTTGAGCAGCCTATTTTAAAAGCTTCTCCCTGTAATTCACCTCCTTGAAGTATAAAGTGATTGTCATGCCCTTAGCAGCATCTCTCAGATCCTCAAGAGTGTCACATAAATCAGGCTTCCTTAAAAAATGTGAGCCTTACCTTGAGAATATTAAAGCAGAAAGTGAGCGGTTAAAAGCCGGGCAGTTTTTGTGAAAAGATCACAGGAAGTCCTCGACTTATGACCACAATTGATCCCCACATTTCCATTCCTAAGCAAGACAGTTGTTAAGTGAGTTTTGCCCCATTTTATGACCTTTTTGCCACCGTTGTTAAGTGAATCACCGCATTTTGTTAAATTCAGTAACATGGCTGTGAAGTCAATCTGGCTTCCCCATTGACTTTGCTTGTCAGAAGGCGGCAAAAGGAGATCATATGCCCTGAGACACTGTAACTGTCATAGGTACATGCCAGTTGCCAAACATCTGGGTTTTGGTCATATGACCACAGGGATGCTGTAAAAGTCAAACATGTGAAAAACTGTTGTCTTTTTTTTTCAGTGCAGTTGTAACTTTGAATGGTCACTAAAACCCTTTGAACACAGATTTTCAATCTCCATTATCTCTCTCTCTCTTTAATCTATCCAATCAGTCTGTCTGTTGGTCTGTCTCTAATCTAGCTAGCTAGCTGTTATCCATAGAGGTATCATATCTATCATCCATCCATCCATCTATTATCCATATATGTATCCTATCTATCTATCTATCTATCATCTATCTATCTATCTATCTATCTATCTATCTATCTATCTATCTATCTATCTATCTATCTATCTATATCATCCATATATATATATATATATATATATATATATATATATATATATATATATATATATATATATATATATATATATATATATATATATATATATATATATCCCATCCAGCCAGCTATCCATCCATCTATCTATATCTATCATCCATATATGCATCCCATCCATCCATCTATCCATCCACCCACCCATCCATCCATCCATATATGTATAACATCTATCTATCTATCTATCTATCTATCTATCTATCTATCTATCTATCTATCTATCTATCTATCTATCTATCTAATCTATCTTCTGTACCTCTTTCTCTCATCTATCTATATCTATCTATCTATCTATCTATCTATCTATCTATCTATCTATCTATCTATCTATCTATCTATCTATATCATCCATATATGTATCCCATCTATCCATCCATCCATCCATCTATCCATATATGTATCCCATCCATCCATCCATCCAGCTATCCATCCAGCTATCTATATCTATCATCCATATATGCATCCCATCCATCCATCTATCCATCCACCCACCCACCCACCCACCCATCCATCCATCCATATATGTATAACATCTATCTATCTATCTATCTATCTATCTATCTATCTATCTATCTATCTATCTATCTATCTATCTATCTATCTATCTATCTCTTCTGTACCTCTTTCTCTCATTATCTATATCTATCTATCTATCTATCTATCTATCTATCTATCTATCTATCTATCTATCTATCTATCTATCTATATCATCCATATATGTATCCCATCTATCCATCCATCCATCCATCCATCCATTTATCCATATATGTATCCCATCCATCCATCCATCCATCCATCCATCCATCCATCTATATCTATCATCCATATATGTATCCCATCCATATCTCTCCCTCCCTCCCTCCCTCCCCCCTCTCTCTTAAAGACTGTTCATTTACATCTCCAGAACAAGCAAGCAAACCAAACACTAGCTAACAATACCCAACAAAAATAAATTCCTTACCATTGTAAGAGTGAAGGGATGGCTTTCCAGAGAGGACACACTTGGGCAGTGTAGAATGACATACTGAAATACATCAGCCAAAATAAAAGAAAAACAAATAAAGAACAGGATAGCAAACATCGCAGGGGGTTGTTACTTCTAAGGTTGGGCTCCTCACCCCACTGGAAAGTTAATGCATACAATCTTACTACACTACCATCTCTGTGGAAATTATATTTCTGCTACGACTGGAAACTCCAGCTGGTGCAGAAGACAAGCATATTGGCAGGATGCTGAGAGGAGCATCAGCTGGCTGAAGATTATATCTTTGTTGAAACAAATGCAATGACTTCCAACCAAGCCAAGTTGGGGTTTTTGTTTAGACTACACAAGGTTCTAAACAGCTTGAAGCCCTGGTGGCACAGTGGTTAGAATGCATTATTGCAGGCAAACTCTGCCCAGAGCCTGGAGTTCGATCTTGGTGGGATCCCAAGATTGCTCAGGCTTGCATCCTTCCAAATCCAGTAAAATGAGGACTCAGATTGTTGTGGGCAATATGCTAACATTGTAAACTACCCAGAGAAAGCACTATGGGGCAGTATATAACACTGCTATTTACAGTAATTGCTACTGAAGCCACCATATCTGCCAGGCGGGCTGTTTTGCTATTATAGATCTGGTCAATTCTTTAGGACACCTTGAAAATCCTGGTGTATGTTCTACAACACTAGAAGATTCCCTCCTAAGATTCACGAGGCGCTTAGAAACTGTGTATTTCCTAAAATGACAAACCTTAACTCATTTACCCTTAACAGTAAGGAGCTATGACTGCATTAGTAGCTGACTGGTTTAAATTAATTGTGATATTTTTATCCCAAGCCCTGACTAGAGACATAAGGAAATCCGCTATGGATCTAGTTGGAGTAGACTTGACCCGTTCTTTCACTGTTAGCAAAATCATAATAGGATCAATGCTTGCAAGAAGAAAGTCCAACTTCATCTTTCTCTTCAAAACTCCAACTTGCTTTTAAAAACCATGAAGCCTCTTCTACTTCTTCTTCCCTCCCTCCCTCTTTCCTTCCCTCGTTTCTTCTCTCCTACTCCCCTTCCCTCCCTCCTTCCCCTTCCCTCCTTCTCTCCTTCCTTCCCTCCTTGACTCAGCTCTTTCTTTTCATAGGGGGAAAAACCATATTATACATTCTCCATAACATGGAACTCATTTGTAGCAATTATTTTTTAAATTTTTTTATTATTATTTACATATAAATATATCGAACACAGTTGGACGGTCCTGGCATTTCATCCGCCATAAAAATGAAAATGAAAAACAAATAATATAGATATGCTACTTAAACAGTGCTAGTTTTGTTCCATGTGTCATACTATTCTTGCCTCTCCTTTGTCTTTTATTTCTAATGTTAGTCCATCTATTTCTGCACAGACTAATATCTTCCTTGTTATCTCCTTTTCTGAAGGGGTGTTTTCGCTTTTCCATTGCTGCGCATACATCATTCTCACTGCAGTCAGGATGTGTTATGGTAGAGGTAAAGGTTCCCCTCGCACATATGTGCTAGTTGTTCCCGACTCTAGGGGGAGGTGCTCATCTCTGTTTCAAAACTGAAGAGCCAGCGCTGTCCAAAGATTTCACCGTGGTCATGTGGCTGGCATGACTAAACGCCGGAGGCGCACGGAACGCTGTTACCTTCCCACCAAAGGTGGTTCCTATTTTTCTACTTGCATTTTTTACGTGCTTTCGAACTGCTAGGTTGGCAGAAGCTGGGACAAGTAATGGGAGCTCACTCCGTTACGCGGCGCTAGGGATTCGAACCGCCGAACTGCTGACCTTTCTGATTGACAAGCTCAGCGTCGTAGCCACTTAGCCACCATGTCCCACAACCATCTGTTATAATGCCTAATAAGAATAATTCTGGCTCGAACGCTATACAGGGCGGGGCATAACCTTTTCCTAGGGGGTCACAGCAACACTTGTAATAACAACACAAATAATTCATACACCATTCGAAAGCCCATCAAAAACTGAGTTTATTGACACGATTTAATAGTCAGTATGACCACCATTAGCCCTTCGAACAGCATTCAAACGAGGTGGATAAGAACACAACAAATCTTCAAACAGTCATTATTTTGCAATTCTAGGGCGGGGCATAACCTTTTCCTAGGGGGTCACAGCAAGATCGACAGCAGTTTACAACTTCTGCGACACCTCATTTTAAAGCCCATAAAAAACTGAATTGAATGAGCTATTAAATGTTAAATTTGCTTTAAGAATGGCTGGAAAATTCGATTCGGAAGAACAAAGGATCATTGACAGAATAAAATGCATTGCCTTTCGAGAGGCACCTCATTTGAATGCTGTTCGAAGGGCTAATGGTGGTCATACTGACTATTAAATCGTGTCAATAAACTCAGTTTTTGATGGGCTTTCGAATGGTGTATGAATTATTTGTGTTGTTATTACAAGTGTTGCTGTGACCCCCTAGGAAAAGGTTATGCCCCGCCCTGTACAACGTCCAATCATTTTTTCTAGCCACGTGTGAATTTGTAACCAATATTTTCTTGTATTTTTACACGTCCATCGCATGTGCACTTCTTGAACTGACCCTGCATCTACATAGTACTAGTGGAACTCCTGGTCAATTTAAAAAGTGCTGTAAAGTATAAAACACCCTGCCCGAGCAGTTTATTTACTGCAAGCATATAGAACCAGATTTTGGCTACCTCAACCTTTTTCAAAAAGATGCATAGCATCCAACTCTCCCTAATTTTATCCCAAAATGCTTTTTTTTAAAATTATCGATGCAAATCTAAAACGGTGCCTGTAAAGAAAGCAGATGAACCTAGGATGCAAATCCTGAATTGAGGAAGATTTGGCATATCAGCTGATCATGAGTGTTAGGTATATAATTCTAACGGTTGGGTTGGCAATATAAAAATCATGTAACAATGTTGTACCTGTTGCTTTAAAGCCTACTGTAAAATGTGATTGGTTGCTATTTTCCTCAATCGGCCATAAGAGGGAGCCAGAACGACTGTTAGTTCTCTCTTTGTTTGTTAGATGCTGGGCTGATCTGAGTGCCGTGAGCTATTGTAAGTTTTGCAACTGTTAGCAAACTTTGATTACTGGACTGATTATATGATACTGGACTATGTTATTTGGATTACTGTATATACTCGAGTATAAGCCTAGTTTTTCAGCCCACGTTTTGGGCTGAAAAAAGCCGCCTCGGCTTATACTCGAGTCAGTGAAAAATTTGCCCGAAATGGAGGAGAAAAAGGGGCGGGGCCATGCCGCTGGGTGACACTCGTGAATGGCCCAGTGCCCCTGTGAGTTTCCCCTCCCTCTGTGTCAGTTTGCTGCGCAGCGCGCACCGCACCATCCCCCCTCCTCACGTTCTAATGTAATGCAGGGCTGTCTTACGATTCCCCTTCCTCCCCCTCCTGCCGCTCTGCAACGATGTCCCACCTCCTCCTTGTAATGGCAAGCAGCCACATAGCGATGTCCCACCTCCTCTGGTACAGTGATCCAATGATAGGAATCACTGTGCCGTGTGTCATAGGAGGCGGGACATCGCTCCCGCGGCTGCACGGGACATCATCATCACAGCGGGACATCAGCATCATGAGGTGAGTGAAGTATTTCATTGAATACACTGCTAGTTTACTGTTTTTCTTTGAAATAAATATTCAAAAACATTATTGGTATCTATTTTTATTTTTGAAATTTACCGGTAGCTGCTGCATTTCCCACCCTAGGCTTATACTCGAGTCAATAACTTTTCCAGTTTTTTGTGGTAAAATTAGGTGCCTCGGCTTATATTCGGGTCGGCCTATACTCGAGTATATACGGTATCCCTTAACTGAAAGACATTGATGACTGACTGAATTACCCGTGTATGACTTGGACTGTTTGATGGACTCTGATACCTCTATTTCCACAAAAGTAAAAGCCTATTTAAACTGCAATGTCTCTTTATGCTGATTTGTGTGTTCTCCAACACAACTCTAACAATGCTTCTCTGAACGCACTCGCTCTCCCAACGGGGAGCTTACCTAACAATGAGCTCACCTGTCCAGGTCTTGCCTTAAAGCCTTCCTTCATCATCTGTATTTCAAGGACATCACAAGGATGGTTGATTACCGCAGTGAGTGTGACAGGCTTATAACTGCTATAGATATAGCGGTACAGTCTTTCCACACAATATAAGCATAGCGGTCCGGAAATCCAAAGCCAAGTCTGAAGATGGGAAATAAAAGCATTTTTAAAAAAAAATTTCTGGGAAATGTCTGCCAGCAAGAATTACTTGCAATTTCAACTCAGTATGTGCAACCCAAATCAGTAGGACAAAGGATGAACGGACT
Source organism: Thamnophis sirtalis (assembly GCF_051295495.1). NCBI lineage: Eukaryota > Metazoa > Chordata > Lepidosauria > Squamata > Natricidae > Thamnophis > Thamnophis sirtalis. Next base: position 9,570,222 of record NW_028261388.1, read on the forward strand.
GGGTTAAATCTACTCATTTCCTTCTCTGGGAGATGGACTTTCAAGCCAGCACATTGTGATATTGATTTTTCATGTAAAAATGCCACAGGAAAAACTCAACAAACAGAAACTAGGAATGGATGGAACATAGTTTATTTCTGTGGGGGTCCTTGGTGCTCTCTGAGCTTGCTGGTTTTCTTGCAGACATTTCATTACCAAACTAGGTAAAATCATCAGTGTTAGCACCAAGCCCAGAGAGCTCAAAGGAACTCATAACAGTTCAATTTATGAGCTACAAATATTTTCTTCTATTGAAGAACTTCCGAAAAAACAATTACGGCCAACCTGCCTTTCAGTGAGCACCTGTACACTGCACGCGTCAAAAAGAGGGCCGTGAAAATATTTACAGACCCCTCGCATCCTGGACATAAATTGTTTCAACTCCTACCCTCAAAACGACACTATAGGGCACTGCACACCAAAACAACTAGACACAAGGACAGTTTTTTTTTCCCAAACGCCATCGCTCTGCTAAACCAATAATTACACGACGACCGTCATAAATAGGAATCAATTGCCAAGCAGCTGAATTCTGATCCCATGACCATGGGGATGCTAGAATGGTTGCAAGAATGAAAAACAGTCATCGGTCATTTTTCAGTGCGCTAGAACTTTAAACGGCCAGTAAATGAACTAAGTTGAGAACTAACATATTTTTCGGAGTATAAGACGCACCAAGGTTTTGAAGAGGCATTTTTTTTAAAAGTAGGTAGGTAGATAGAGGGACAGACAGGGAGAGAAAGAGAGAGAAATATAGTAAGTAGGTAGGGAGAGAGAGAGAGTAGTTAGGTAGGTAGAGTGTGTGTGTGTAGGTAGGTAGGTAGGCAGGGAGAGAGAGAGAGAGAGAGAGAGAGAGAGAGAGAGAGAGAGAGAGAGATAGAGAGAAATAGAGATAGAGAGAAATACAGTAGATAGATAGGTGTTTCTGCTGGCACAGCACTTGATCAATATAATTCTCATCAATCAGTTAAAGAGCTTTCCAAAAGGGGAAAAATAGTTTTTGCACTCTGCAAACCTCACAAAAACAGGCTTGTTTTTTTTCCCAAAAAAAAGGGCATGAATAGCCTTTGGGGGTGGTGGTTGCAGAATGCTCCGGGGGGGGGGCAAAAACGAGCAAAAAGCAGTCCGTTTTTCATGAAAACGGGCGCGTCTTTTTCCAAAAAGATTGCATGCATAGCCTTATGGAGGCTTATAGAGTGCTGCTGGGGGGAGCAAAAAACAGCCCATTTTTTTGCTCATTTCTGCCCTCCCCAGCCCCCAGGAGCTCTCTGAAAACCTCCATAAGGGTATGCACAGCCATTTTTGTGAAGAGGGTGGGGCTTCGGGAGGCAAAAAATGCTGTATACGGTGTATAAGACGCACCCAGATTTTCAGCCTCTTTTTTGAGGAAAAAGGGGTGTCTTATACTCCGAAAAATACGGTACCTGTATTTCCCAAGCACTTTATGGGATGCCTGTGTCTGTTTAAATATCACCATTCCAAGAAGCATCAAAAAAGAAACACTATTTTTCATTCCCCCTCTGCTAATGCAAGTATATATATATATTTTAAGTTAAAAGTAAAAACAACTTCATCCAATTTACACATTTTAGAACGTAAATAAAATCCCATTGCTTAGATCAGATTTGCTGGCTGGGGAATTTTAGGAAGTTGAAGTCGAGACATCTTAAAGTTGCCAAAATTGAGAAACGCATAACTGATGCCCATTAAACTTGGATTTAACTTTTATTTATTCAATTTCTATAGTTGCCCATCTCAATCCAATTGACCCTTCGATTGTGCTAACATCCTCTTAAGGCTGCTGCAAGATTCAAAATAGCAGCCAGCTGAACGGCGTTTAAGTGCACACCTAAAAACACAATTAATTTATGCAACAAATTTGAAACAGCTTTATTAGTTAATGCTCAATATTGTCGCCTAGTCAAATGTACGCTTACATGCAAACTTGGGTTTGCAGTTCTCAACACATTATACACAAGCAGCTCATGCCCTCCACTGGCTATTCCATGCTAAGACCGTCATACAAGTGCTATACAATCGTTGTTTATTAATGGTTTATTTATTTTTATATTGTTTATACATCCTGAGTGCGTACACTTGGAAGAATACATATTTTTAGTTTTAGACCTGTGCCTGGATTGCCTTCCTATCTCTTACCAGATCTCTTCAACACCACAAATAAGGTAAAGGTAAAGGTTCCCCTCACACATATGTGCTAGTCGTTCCGAACTCTACGGGGTGGTGCTCATCTCTGTTTCAAAGCCAAAGAGCCAATGCTGTCCGAAGATGTCTCCATGGTCATGTGGCCGGCATGACTCAACACCGAAGGCGCACGGAACGCTGTTCGCTTCCCACCAAAGGTGGTTCCTATTTTTCTACTTGCATTTTTTAAATGCATTTGAATTGCTAGGTTGGCAGAAGCTGGGACAAGTAACGGGAGCTCACTCCGTTACATGGCGCTAGGGATTCGAACTGCCGACCTTTCTGATCGACAAGTTCAGCGTCTTAGCCACTGCGTTCCCACCTGTCTAAATCTGGAACTCAGCCTACATGACAGCCTACCTCTCCCTTCCCTCCCAGACGTTTAGCTACAAACATTTTAACAGCTTGTTCCCTGTCAACTCGGGATATTTATGAACGTTTTGGCGCTTTTCATACCGCAAGGGCCAACTGGTAGCAGAAGCATCCCCGCCAGAAGCACAATACAACACAGATGTTCACACGAACCTCAGGGAAACAGGCTTGGAATTTTGGCTCTTCGGCACAAGCAAAGTCGCTTTCCAGAAGAGGTTCTAGCTCCATCAACGGTCCTGGGAAATGCTCCACGGCACTTCCTGTGAGAGGTGGTTTGAAGCCACTTTCAAACGGAAGGTCCTTCTCAACGGTCCCATTGGGATTGTAACACCCAGGGGGGTGCTCCTTTAAGTTAGTTTGGTATTTCAGAACTCCTCTGCAGAAATTTAAAAAGAAAAAAGAAAAAAAAAAGAAAGGCAATCTGGTCACCACGATGCAAAGCACATGTTGACAATCTGGAAAGTGTGCAGAGAAGAGCAACAAAGTTGATAAAAAATCTGGAGGCTAAATTGCATGATGAACAGTTGAAGGAGATAGCCCATCAAAGAGAAGGATTCAAGGGGACATAACTGTGTTCTGACTTAGGCTTCCCAAGAGCATGAAGCAAATTCCTGGTCCCGACAAAAAAAATCCTTTATTAATTTCCTATGAATTCTGCTCATTCACATCCAGCAAAGTCTTTCAAGGGAGGATTTACAGTCACAGACCTTATCTGGCTTGGAGAGCTGCCAGGCCGAGATCTGCAGAACTTGGCAAGGAGTCTCGGAGAGTCACGAACCAATTAAGCGAACTAATTGTCTCCTGCAAACTCCACTCCCCTTTCGCTCCTCTTTTATTCACTCTGGGAGGGGCCATTCCTCATCCACCTTTGGCCTTACTCCCAAATCTACCCTTGTTCTTCAGCTGTTCCCTTCGTCTGGCCACTCTGCGCATGCGCACACTGGGAACAGGCTCCAGCTGTTCATCTGCCTCACTGATGTCTGACTCTGAAGGCAGCTAATAACTGGCATATGGCTCTGGCCACCCCTCTGCCTCCGACACAGAGCCCTCATCAGAGCCTTCTGCAGACTCCAGGACTGGCCCATGTAGAGAACTGGTTCAGGGGCGTAGCAGGCCTGGGTCGCCGCTGGTTCCAGCGACCCATCCTGCCAAACCACTACCGGTTCAGCTGAACCGGGCTGAACCAGCAGGAACCCACCACTGATCTAAATCTAATTATATTCAGGAGTTAAGTTCTGAAGCTTACTAAGAGTCCTCCTTACAAATGCAGATAATGATATTTGTTTATGAATCCCCCTGAGCAAAATCTACACAATACAACCACATACATTTTTTTTTTTTTGCTTCCGTAATGATTTCCATGGGACTCCATTTTGAAAAATTATTCTCGCTCACTTAGAGGGGGGAAACACACACAATAAAAACAGGATGAGGGAAGTAAATTCATTTTCTCGTCCCGTTCTTTTGATCCTAGAGCTTGATTGATATCCCCTGACTGGGCAACTTGCAGATTGTGAACCAAAAAAAGTAAAAGAAAAAAATGAATAAAAGCAAACAAACGAACGCAGAGGTGAAATTAACAGTCTTGTTTCTCTCTCTTGTAATTGCGGCCCGGGTGCTGTGCTTGTTTTTAATTATCTTTATTTACAACGGTCCCCTCTTACACAACCAAGCCTTCGCTTTAACCATGCAAAGCCTCCTCTTAAGAACAAACAAACAAACAGTATATAATGAAGGCGGCAAACACACACCAGTTTTATTCATTTTTACGGTGACAGGAGCCCTGGTAATTTCCACATGGAATGCTGTGCTTTAAAAAAAAAGAGGCCAAAACACTGTTTTCTGCTCAAACAAAAGGGGCCAATTCCGGTTTCTGCAGCAATAATATTTCTGGGAACTATGCTGCCCCGCTGGCATTTGGAGGTGTGTGTTTTGGTGAAAAGAAAGGAACCCACGCTTCAAAACTGCAGTCTGAAATCCGAAAGGAGGAGGAAGTGCGAGAAAAAGGCTGCTTCTGACCCCCACGGAAACAGTATATACCAACAGTTTAAAATGAGAGAGAGGCTGAGCCAAGCATAAAAGTCCCTCAGTCTTTTGGCTTTTGTTCCCCCCTCCCGAAGTCCTTCAGCTAACAAACCTACATTTTGCAGACATCCTGAAGCAGTGCTGCAGGATCATTACATCGGCCATTAAATCTTATCCACCCCCTTTAAAAGGAGGTGGAAATCAGTGCTGCAGTGAGTATCGCTAAAGCTAGTTTGGCTGCCTTGGCGTTAACTCCTTGCAGGCAGCAAAATCTCAAAGAAAGAAAGAAAGAAAGAAAGAAAGAAAGAAAGAAAGAAAGAAAGAAAGAAAGAAAGAAAGAAAAAAAGAAAGAAAGAAAGAAAGAAAGAGGGAGGGGACAGGCAAGCAAGCAAGCAACAAAGAGAGGGAGGGAGGACGGACAGATGGAAGGAAGGCAGGAGGAAGGCAGGCAAGCAAGAAAGAAAGGGAGGGAAGGCAGAAGGAAGGTAAGAAAGAGGAAGGGAGGGAGGCAGGTAAGCAGGCAAGCAAGCAAGAAAAGGAGGGAGGGCAGAAGGAAGGAAGGAAGGAAGGATGGCAAGCAAGCAAGAGAGAGAGGGAGGGAGGGAAGGAAGGAAGGAGGCAGGGAGGCAGGGAGGCAGGCAAGAAAGAGAGAGGGAGGGAGGGAGGGAGAGAGGAGGAAGGCAGACAGGCGGGCAAGCAAGCAGGCAAGAAAGAGAGGGAGGATGGACAGACAGACGGAAGGCAGGCAGGTAGGCAGGCAAGCAAGAAAGAAAAAAGAGAGGGAGGGAGGGCAGAAGAAGGAAGGAAGGCAAGCAAGAAAGAACAAAGAGAGGGAGGGAGGGCAGAGGAAGGAAGGCAAGCAAGAAAGAAAAAAGAGAGGGAAGGAGGGCAGAAGGAAGGAAGGAAAGAAGGCAGGCAAGCAAGAAAGAAAAAAAGAGAGGGAGGACGGACAGATGGAAGGAAGGAAGGAAGGCAGGCAGGCAAGCAAGAAAGAAAAAAGAGAGGGAGGGAGGGCAGAAGGAAGGAAGGAAAGCAGGCAGGCAAGCAGGCAAGAAAGAGAGAGGGAGGGAGGGAGAGAGGAAGACTGGAGGCAGGCAGGCAGGCAGGCAGGCAAGCAAGCAAGCAAGAAAGAGAGGGAGGACGGACAGACGGAAGGAAGAAAGGAAGGCAGGCAGGCAAGAAAGAAAGAAAAAAGAGGGAGGGAGGGCAGAAGGAAGGAAGGCAGGCAGGCAAACAAGTAAGAGAGAGAGGGAGGGAAGGAAGGAAGGAAGAAGGGAGGGAGGCAGGGAGGCAAGCAGACAAGAAAGAGAGAGGGAGGTAGGGAGAGAGAGAGGAGGAAGGGAGGGAGGGAGGAAGGCAGGCAAGAACAATTAATCAATAGAATAATTTGACTCCAGAAGTTGTGGGTGCGCCAACACACTGGAGTCTTTTAAGAAATTGATTGGGCAACCATTTGTCTAAAATGGCATAGGGTCTCCTGCTTGAGCAGGGGGTTGGACTAGGCAACCTCCACGGTCCCTTCCATCTCTGTTATTATATATTCTGAAGCCTTTGCATGCACGCCTATCTGTATCTTTCACAGTCTTGACAAACACTGCTAGTCCTCAAGGTATCAAAGAGAATTTTTTTCTCCTGAAATCCAAATAGAAAGCCTCATTTTCTGTCTCTGTGAGAGTGACCTTGATCTTCCCTTTCACATTTAAACTGGTGGGGAGGCCCATCCCAACAACTGGTTTATATTGGAATTTTTAGCCCCAGGAAGCCTGAGGGAAAGGGGCAATTTTTTTAAAAGAAATTGAAGTCTCCTCATTACAGGTTAAACCCTAATTTTTTGCTGTTATGTAACAGTTCTTTAGTGAGTCTTACCCCATTTGATGACCTTCCTGCCACAGTTGTTAAGTGAATCACTGCCATTGTTATGATAGCAATACGGTTGTTAAGTGAATCTGTCTTCCTTCTTGTCTTTGCTTGTTGGAAGGTTGCAAAAGGGGGTCACGTGATCCCAGGACTCTGAAACCTTCCTAAATGTGAGTCAGTTGCCAAGGAGCCAAATTTTGTTCAATGATCCTGGAATGCTCTAATGCACGTGAGTATAAAAAAATGGCTTTAGTATTGTGGCCCGCCAGCGGCCATGAAAGCTGGCAGCAGACTCAGACAGTGAGGAGGTTGGGGAGGAACAGGGGCCAGTCCTGGAGTCAGGGGAAGGCTCTGCGTCGGAGGCAGAGATGGGGCCATGGCAGGGGTGGGTTTCTCACCCCGTTCCAACCGGTTCGGTTGCTCCAGCTGCTCCTGGAGGATCGCGCAGGCGCTGTATGCGTCCTGCGCATGCATGGAAGCGCAGAACTCATCAAAACTGGGTAAGGAGCGCGGGCGGGTGGGTGGGCCCTTCGCCGTTCCCGGAAGTTACTTACTTCCGGGTTCGCCGACCAACCAGTTCGCAGGGACTGCCGCGAACCGGTTGAAACCCACCCCTGGGCCATGGCCGTCTGACAATTATCAGCTACCTTCTGAGTCGGAGATCAATGGGGCAGAAGAGCAGCTGAAGTCTGTTCCTGATGTGCGCATGCGCAGAGTTGCCAGGAGAAGGGAGCAGTTAAGGAACAAGGGCTGACTCTAGAGTAAAAGCACAGGTGGATGGTGAATGGCCCTTCCCATAGAGAATAAAGAGGAGCAAAAGGGGAGTGGAGTTTGCAGGAGACAATTAATTTGCTTCATTAGTGTGAAGATTTGTTCGTTACTCTCAGAGACTCCTTGCCAAGTATTTTTTTTTTGTACAACATTGTGCTTGGAAGATATCGGCCTGGCAGCTCTCCAAGCCTGATAAGGTCTGTGGTTGTAAATTCACCCTTGAAAGACTGTTTGCCGGGACTTTGCTGGATGTGAATGAGAGGAATTCGCATTAGCTTAATAAAAAGGGTTTTTTGTTGGGACAAGGAGTCTGATTCGTGATTTGGGGAAGCCTAGGTCAGAACATGTAGTCACTTTTTCAGTGTTGCTGTAACTTTGAACGGTTACTAAATGAATAGTTGCAAGTTATGAACCACTTGTGCAGTTGTAGTAACAATCATGCAACAGGTAGTAAATTCTGGTTCTCAGCAAAAAAAAAAACATACATTGTGGCCATGTGACCACAGAACACTGCAACAGAGGTAGTAAATGTGGCAGGTTGTTGAGCACCCAAAATGTGACCACAGGATCACCAGGAGAGGTGAAGCCATCCGTTGGAATTGGTATCTTTTGGGTGGGATCCGTTGTAACTTTAAACAGTCACTTAATGGCCCGTCATCAATCAAGGACTCCTTTTAATTGGCAGATTTTGGTTAAAGATCAGAAGACTGCCTGGTTCTAGTAGAGGCTTCTTTTCCAGAGCAAATAACAAAGAAAGTAATTTAAGAGAGATATTTTTGCACTGCAATTTTTAAAGGAGACTCCCCTGACACCGATGTGGTAATTATGTTCCACTTCAATATCTTCATGAGACAGAAGTGGGGATTAACTAATTTTCAGTTCTGCAGTGCTTCATCTTCTGTTTAAGGAGAGTCCTTATACTTACGTGATTCCTCTTTAAATATTGAAAATGATGACTTATACAGGGGAGATGGGATATTCCTCTTAATTATTCCATCCCCAATCTATCCCTCTACCCAAGAAAGATCTGAAAGCCAACGGTTTCCCTTTTGGGATCTTTGTTGTTGTCATTGTTGTTAATTGCGAAGTCATGTCCGACCCATCACGACCCCATGGACAACATTCCTCCAGGCCTTCCTGTCCTCTACCATCCCCTGCAGTCCATTTAAGCTCACACCGACTGCTTTGGTGACTCCATCCAGCCACCTCATTCTCTGCCTTCCCCTTCTTCTTCTTTTGCCCTCCATCTTTCCCAGAATTAGGCTCTTCTCCAGGGAGTCCTTCCTTCTCATTAGGTGGCCAAAGTCTTTGAGTTTCCTCTTCAGGATCTGGGCTTCCAAAGAGCAGTCAGGATTGATCTCCTCTAGGACTGACCGGTTGGATCGTCTTGCAGTCCAAGGGACTCGCAGGTGTTTTCTCTAGCACCAGAGTTCAAAGGCCTCCATTCTTTGGTGCTCAGCCTTCCTTATGGTCCAACTTTCACAGCCATCCATTGCAACTGGGAAAACCATAGCCTTGGGATCTTACTTGCCTCAAATCCTAGATTAGGGCTAGAAAGAGACATTTCCTCTGTGTTTCTCCTTTCTGGCTCTTGTCATGCAATTTGAGGTCATCTGATTATCATTTGTGAACCTTCTCAGATGGCTTCCAACAGGCAAGGTCATTGGGGGATGTGGGATTCGCTTAACCTGGTGTGATTCAGTTAACCATTGCAGTGATTCGCTTAATAACTATGGCAAAAAGGATTATTGAATTAGGCGTGACTCACTTAAGAACTGCCTCGCTTTGCAACACAAATTCTGGTATCAATTGTAGTCATAAGTTCAAGGATTTCCTGTAACTTCTTCCAAAGAAGATAATTGGAGAGAAAGCATCATGGATGGTGTGCGATAGCCTTAATTTTACTCAGTTACAAGGTGGAGAAAGGCAGGTGAGAAATACCTCACAACCACACTTTTCTCTCCAGTTGGCTACACTGTCTTGATGTCCTTCAACTTCCACCATGCTGATGTTTTCAGGAGCCAAGCTCCTATTACTAAAAGCAAGGAGAAATGGTTGGAGAACTGTCAAGTTGAGTCAAGGCAATTGGGCTTCTTTCCTTTTTGGGTTGAAATGTATCTTTACTTATCCAAATAGCTTCTTCAGTCTGAGCTCAGACTGAAGAAGCTACTTAGATAAGTAGCAGATGTTTCACACACACCCCAAAAGAAAAGAAGTCTAGCTGCCTTGACTCAACTTCCAGACAGATTTACAACCATTTCTCTTTGCTTCAGTGCTCCCAGACAAATCAACCACAATGACTGAGAATCTTCATCAATGGGTTCAGTAAGGCAGAAGTGAGAGGGAAGGAGAAAGGAAGGAAAGAAGATGAGGAAGGAAATAAGGAGAAAGGTGGAAGGGAGGGAGGGAGGGAGGAGGAAGGAAGGAGAAAGGCAGAAGTGGGAGGGAGGGAGAAAGAGAAAGGAAGATACAGAAGGAAATAAGGAGAGAGGTGGAAGGAAGGAAGGAAGGAAGGAAGGAAGGAAGGAAGGAAGGAAGGAAGGAAGGAAGACAGGCAGAAGTGAGAGGGAGGGAGAAAGAAAGGAAGGAAAGAAAATAAGGAAGGAAATAAGGAGAAAGGTGGACGGAAGGGAGAAAGGGAGGAAGAAAGGAAGGAGAAATAAGTGAGAGGGAGGGAGAAAGGGAAAGGAAGGAAAGAAGATAAGGAAGGAAAGGAGGAGGAGGGAGGAAGAAAAGAAGGAAGGAGAAAGGCAGAAGTGGGAGGGAGAAAGAGAAAGGAAGGAAAGAAGATACAGAAGGAAATAAGGAGAAAGTAGAAGGAAGGAAGGAAGGGAGGAAGGGAGGAAGGAAGGGAAAGGCAGAAGTGAGAGGGAGGGAGAAAGGGAAAGGAAGGAAAGAAGATACAGAAGGAAATAAGGAGAAAGGTGGAAGGTGGAAGGGCGAGAGGGAGGAAGAAAAGAAGGAGAAAGGCAGAAGTGAGAGGGAGGGAGAAAGAAAAAGGACGATACAGAAGGAAATAAGGAGAGAGGTGGAAAGAAGGAAGGAAGGAAGGAAGGAAGGAAGGAAGGAAGGAAGGAAGGAAGGGAGAGAAAGGCAGAAGTGAGAGGGAGGGAGAAAGGGAAAGGAAGGAAAGAAGATAAGGAAGGAAAGGAGGAGGAGGGAGGGAGGAAGAAGGAAGGAAGGAGCCAAGGTGGCGCAGTGGTTAAATGCAGCACTGCAGGCTACTGCTAGATCAGCAGGTCAGCGGTTCAAATCTCACCGGCTCAGGGTTGACTCAGCCTTCCATCCTTCCGAGGTGGGTAAAATGAGGACCCAGATTGTTGGGGGCAATATGCTGACTCTCTGTAAACCGCTTAGAGAGGCCTGAAAGGCCTATGAAGCGGTATATAAGTCTACTGCTATTGATATTGCTATTGAATCTCTCCTGCAAAGATTAGCATTTTTAGAACCTGGAAAGAAGCACATTTGGAAAAGAGAGGTGTTTGTTTAAGACAGTTTCTCCTGAGAGAGAAATATTACACTAGATCTTTTTATCACTGTCTTGAATCTTTGCCAGTGTACACAATCCATTATTGCAATGTTAGAAACTCACAAAGCCCTTGACAGAAGCGGTGCACCATTATTCACCTATCTCAAAGGAGGACGCCTAAAACGGAAAGAACAGGTATCTATTTTTCATTCAGAGTTGAAATACCTTCCCCATTTACGTGGTCCCATTCAGAAAACCCCCAAAGTGGAACCGAGATTTGGGGCTAGGGGGAAAGGAAGATTTTCAGGAATAGAGAGTAAACGTTCCATTATATTTTCTGCAAAATACCCATATTTGGAATCATCTATTAAGGGATGCGGTGGCTCAGTGGCTAAGACTCTGAGCTTGTCGATCAGAAAGGTCGGCAGTTCGAATCCCTAGCGCCAAATACACAACGTTTTGTACGTAACAAGAATGATACAATTTGCCATACGCTCTTTCGTGCATCTACCTCAATCTTGTTGGTTCAGTGGGAGGGAAGAGATTAAGAGATACAAGGACCGCTAATGCTCCATCCTTTGGCAATTTTGTTCTTTGTTTGGGAAATGTCAGGAAAGGTTACTCAAACATTTTGTCTTTGGTTTTTCTAGCCCACATAGCAACGAGGGAGAGATGACAAAAAAAAGAAAGCTTCTTCTCTGTCTATGTATCAATTCACTTTTGGGGAAAGCGCCTGTCAACCTTTAAAAAAAACAGAATAAGAGGCACAAAATGGTGGTAGCTACATCTGACTGGCCTTGTGTGGGCTCCGAAGCTCCATGGGGCAGTGGTGAAATCTATATTTTTTCTCTACCAGTTCTGTGGGTGTGGCTTGGGGTGTCATGTGACTGGGTGGGCGTGGCTATGTAGTCGTTTGACTGGGTGGGCGTGGCTATGTAGTCAAGTGACTGGGTGGGTGTGGCTATGTAGTCATATGACTGGGTGGGCATGGCTATGTAGTCATGTGAATGGGTGGGCGCAAACTCAACGGAATTGAGTTTGACACCCCTTGTCCAGACATACCTAGTCCCCTCAATTGTTCATCAAACAGCTTAGTCTCCGGACCTGTTATCATCTTTGTTGCTCTTCTCTGTAATCTTTCTACAGCTGTGATGTTGAACCTATGGCAAGAGTGCCAGGAGGTGGAACGCACCCCCCTCTCTGATGGCACATGAGCTGTCACCTCAGTTCAGCTCTACCACATGTGGCCGCACACCTCCTGCGGGCCATCTGGACTTCAGGTCTCTGCCACGCATGTGGGGAGGAAAGGGGGGGGGGTCAAGTGTGCATGCACAGGGGGCATGGGGCATGCACGGGAGGGCGCATTTCATGCTTTGGGCACTCCAACCAGAAAAGGTTAGCCATCACTGTTCTAGAGTCTCAGCATTTTTTTGCCTTGTGTTTATATGGAAAACAAGTCAAATGCTTAAGAACTGCTGCCCTGTAATGGATGTGCCATGTTCATACATGTAGCTGTGTCCCTTGATATTCACAGGAGTTACCTTTCAGACAACACTAAGCTGTAATAAGTTCCCAAATAATCGGGCATAAACAAACACACTTTACACACTTATAAAAACCTGCCCAAAATTTTCAGCATGCACAGCACGTACCAAAACAGACTCAAAAGTGTGAATGTGTAAGGCTTTCCACAAAGGTCGCTATACATATTTCCAAACTATGGCTATTTGCAACTGCAGATAATGAGAATGCAAATAATAATAAGAGCTGCCAGGATGTGGGTACACGCACTTCCCTACAAAGAAAGAGCAGGGCTAGGGGAAAAAAATAATAATAATTGAATTAATAACTGGCAATTAGAATTAATTGCCTGTAAAATAAGGTGACCCATTTTGAAAAATGGTTGTTTTCCCGTCTGCATATGCTAACCATTTTCCCTCTCTGATGCATACACGCGAACCCTTTTCTCCCATACGAGCAACACACAAATATTACGGCAGCAAATACAAAAACAGGAAAAGGATGGGGACTGAAGGAAGCTGGAAGGAGGAATGGAAAGAGGAACAGAAGAGAGGAACCAAACTTCATGGAATTAAAGCAAAGGGGAGAATCATTTTTCGCGAAAGAAAAGAAAAACTGAACCACTATTTTCAGGATACCAAGTGTTAAGGGACTCTCGGTAGTTTGTTCCTAGTTTCCTAGGATCTGCTTGAGCAGGGGGCTGGACTAGAAGACCTCCAAGGTCCTTTCCAGATCTATTCTGATTCTGAAATCTCCAGACAAAGACCCCTCTCAAGCAACAGCTGGTCTTCCCAGATGCCCACATTTGCAGCAAAATATCAGCAGTCATTTGTTCGTTCCTTACATCCAATAATCCTTATTTTTGTCTTACCGGATTCTCCTTTCTCAATTTATTTGATCAATCTTTAGTCTTCCTATCACATGGATAAGCACAGATAATCCTCAACTTGCGACCATAACTGTTTTTCAGTTGCTCAGAGAGACAGTTGTTAAGTGGGTTTTGCCCCATTTTATGACCTTTTTGGACACAGCGGTTAAGTGAATCACTGCAGCTGTTAAAGTCAGTGCACGGTTGCTAAGTGAATCAGGTTTCCCCCATTGACTTGGCTTGTCAGACGGTCGCAAAAGAGGATCACGTGACCCCCCAGGACACTGCAGCCGTCATAAATGCGAGTCAGTTGCCAAGCTTCTGACTTCTGATCGTATGACAATGGCGGCACTTGATGGGTGTGAAAAATGGTTGTAAGTCACATTTTTCAGTGCTGTTTTAACTTCAAATGGTCACTGATCGGACTCTTGTAAGTGGAAGACTAGATGTATATTTGTATGTCCTGACTGCCCCCTTAAAAATAAGTCAATAGCATAATATCCTGACATTTTAAATGTCAAAATAGATCCTATTGCAGGCTGTATAAGGATTATGTTTTTCTTTGGCGGGGGGCAGAGGTGAGTTCCTACCAGTTCGCACCTATTCGGTAGAACTGGTTCGTCAAATCTACCGAACCGGTTAGAAGAGGTTCCACCAGTGGACCCGGGAAGCAGGCCACACCTACAGAAGAGGTTCCAAATTTTTTTGAAACCCACCACTGGTCCTTGGATATGATTATTCTACACTGTCATGCTCATATTTATAAAACTCAGTGCCTCTGTGAAAGGTAAGGATGACTACTGCGTTTGTGGTGCAATCAGAACATTGCGTGTGTTGAAGTTGTTTTAACGCAAACCAAAGATGCCTTTTAAAAAACAAGTCTACATCATATTCTTATGCATGCCAGTGCTGTGTGTGAGGTAATTTAAGGTGGTTCTGACAAGTGTCGTCGGCATCTTCATATCCAGTCACATGGGCAGCAAGCCACTCCCATCCAGTCACATGGGCAGCAAGCCACTCCCACAAAGGAGGCCACACCCACAGAGTAGGTTCGAACAATTTTTGAAACCCACTACTGGTGGGGGGTTCCATCAGGGCCAACGGGGTGGGCGTGGCCAGGGTGGAGTGGGCCATGCGGGACAATTCTGGGCCTATCACAGGCCAGATCTAGCCCGCGGGCCCTGTGTTTAACACATCTGCAACACGCTTGACAGTTTTCATCCCAATCCATCTGCAAGCACGCTCGATAACTGTGACAGAATTGACAACTGTAGCTTTGCTAAGCCTTGCAACGACAACACGAGATCTTGATATGACACACTTGCGTTCCTTCCACAGAAGTACTTACCGGGAAACATGCAGTATCAGCAGCAAGTAGAAGACGAAAAAGAGATTGTGGGTGTACCAAAATATGTCATAATCTGAAATCCTGCAAAGACCAAAAGGAACAGATAAATTACCGGGGAATCAAACAATTTTTCATGGTTATGTTCTCAGCGCTGAGTGGGCCAACATTTAATTACTCGAACCTGGATTTATTCCAGAGCATTGTTGTTGGTTGTTGTTTTTAAATTTATTTTCTTTCTAAAAGAAAAGCGTTTCAAAGCAAATACATGATTGTTTACCCCCCCCCCCAGAGTATTTTTTTGCAAAAGAGATTTTTTTTCTAAAAGGCGAGAGGAAAAGAAGAAAAAATGAGGAAGAAATGACAATTCTTTTCAAATACTTAATTGGATGCTAACACAGAAACATGTAAAGGTCTGTCCTTCATCATTTTAGAGTGCAGGATATGGAATAATGGATCTAAGAATAATGGATTTCAGTTACAGGAAAGGCAGACACCGAATGATTGTTAGAAGACATTTCTTAACAGTAAGTGCCGTTTGACAAGGCAATCAATTATCTTGAGAAATGGTGAACTTCTCTTTCGATTAGAATTTGGAAAGTTATATTTGGGGAACAGTTTAATTTTGGATTCCTATACTGAGCCCGCGGTTGATGTTGAGTCTTTGGGAAAAGTGCAAAGAAGAGCAACTAAGATGATTAAAAGACTTGGAGTCTAAAACATTCTACATTTAGTCAAGAAAAACAAAATGCACAGGTTTTTTTAGATTTTAGATTTAAAGTTTATTTATATGCCGCCCTTTTCCCTGGGGGGACTCAGGGCGGCTTACAACTTAAAAAGGGGGGGGGGGGAGACAAACTTTTAACATATAAGGCAAATACATAATTAAAACACAACATTCATACTATTCGGGCGGGTTGTAGTCTTAACCCCAGGCCTGACGGGATAGCCAGGTTCTGAGGGCTGTGCGGAAGGTCTGGAGGGTGGTGAGGGTACGAATTTCCACGGGGAGATCGTTCCACAGGGTCGGAGCTGCCACCGAGAAGGCTCTCCTCCGCGTAGTTGCCAGTCGACATTGACCGGCAGATGGGACTCGGAGGAGGCCTAACCGGTGAGATCTAATAGGTCGTGTGGAGGTAATTGGCAGTAGGCGGTCTCTCAAGTATCCAGATCCATTACCATGGAGGGCTTTATGGGTGGCAAGTAGCACCTTGAAGCGCACCTGGAGATCGACAGGTAGCCAGTGCAGCTCGCGGAGAATAGGTGTTATGTGGGTGAAACGAGGTGCACCCACAATCGCTCGCGCGGCCACATTCTGGATTAGCTGAAGTCACCGAATACTCTTCAAGGGCAGCCCCATGTAGAGCACATTGCAGTATTCCAGCCTAGAGGTCACAAGGGCACGAGTGACTGTTGTGAGAGCCTCCCGGTTCAGGTAGGGGCGCAACTGGTGGACCAGGCGAACCTGAGCAAATGCCCCCCTGGTCACAGCTGACAAGTGATGTTCGAAAGTCAGCTGTGGGTCCAGGAGGACTCCCAAGTTGCGGACCCTGTCTGAGGGGCGTAGTGTTTGACAGTATAGGTGGCACCTTGCTCAATAGCAGTAACTGTGAGAGGGATCTTGGAGTCCTAGTGGACAACCATTTAAATAGGAGCCAGCTGTGTGCAGCAGCTGCCAAAAAAGCCAACCTAGTTCTAGGCTGCATAAACAGAGGGATAGAATCAAGATCACGTGAACTGTTAATACCACTTTATAAAGCCTTGGTAAGGCCACACTTGGAATTCTGCCTTCAGTTTTGGTCGCCACGATGTAAAAAAGATGTGGAGACTCTAGAAAGAGTGCAGAGAAGAGCAACAAAGATGATTAGGGGACTGAAGAACAAATGTGAAGAACAATTGCAATAACTGGGTATGTCTAGTTTAATGAAAAGAAGGACTAGGGGAGACATGATAGCAGTGTTCCAATATCTCAGGGATTGCCACAAAGAAGTGGGAGTCAAACTATTCTCCAAGGCACCTGAGGGTAGAACAAGAAGCAACGGGTGGAAACTAATCAAGGAGAGAAGCAACTTAGAACTGAGGAGAAATTTCCTGACAGTTAGAACAATTAATCGGTGGAACAACGTTGCCTCCAGAAGTTGTGAATGCCCCAACACTGGAAGTCTTTAAGAAGCTGTTGGATAGCCATTTGTCTGAAACAGTATAGGGTTTCCTGCCTAAACAGGGGGTTGGACTAGAAGACCTCCAAGGTACCTTCCAACTCTGCTGTTGTATATGGCTATGAAGAACGGTTGCAGGATTTGAGTTTGGCTAGTCTAGAGAAAAGAAGCATTAGGGGGGGACTTTGTTGAAAGCCAACTGGGACAGTTGTAAACCATGATCCTGTTACCCTGATATGTTGCAACTATCATTAATACATGCCAGTTGATGAGCATACAAATGTTCTTCATGTGAGTACGGGGATACTGCAAAAGTCACATGAAAACCAGTCATCTTTTTTTCACCGCTGTTATAACTTCGAACTAGCTGTTGTAACATCGAACAGTTGTTAAATGAATGCTTGTAAGTCAAGAACTATCTGCTGGCTGGGGGATTTTGGAAATCCACAGCTCCTAAAATTGATGTCAGTGGTGGGACGCAACCGGTTTACTGGTAACAACCGGTTCGGTGAGTGCACGATTCGCGCACGCGGGCGCCTTACAAGCAGCATTCAAAAGGCAACCTTTTTAAGTCTCAAAACGTAACTTCTGTGTCAGCACCTGGGTGTAAAACAGCTGGCGCGCGGCAATCCTTGGTGCCGCGCGAATCAGCTGAGCTAAAAAACAAGGAAATATAGGACAGGAAATTGCAGGGGCCTGTGGGTGGGACCAAATACTCACTGGCACTATTGGTTCACCTGAACCAGTCCAAACCGGCTGAATCTGACCCCTGGTTGATAGAAGAGAAGAGAAGGGAAGGGAAGGGAATGGAATGGAATAGAATGGAATAGAAGAGAACAGAATAGAATACAGAATAGAATAGAAAACAGAACAGAATAGAATAGAATAGAATAGAATACAGAATAGAATAGAATACAGAAAAAAATAGATCAGAATAGAATAGGATAGAATAGAATAGAAAATTGGAATGAAGAATAGAACTAGAACTAAAATAGAATAGAACACAGAAGAATACAGAAGAAAAGAGAATAGAATAAAATAGATTTCTTTATTGGCCAAGTGTGATTGGACACACAAGGAATTTGTCTTTGGTTCATATGCTCTCAGTGTACATAAGGAGAATAAATACATTCATCAAGAACAAAAAAATACAACACTAAGTGATAGTCAAGGTTACTAATAAGCTATCAAATTGTATTAGGAAACAAATAAAAGCAATATAAATTTTAAAGATACAAGCAACATGGTTATAGTCGTAAGTGGGGAGACATAGATACTAGGAAGGAAGAGAAGAATAATAGTAATGCATTCTTAGTAAATGATTGACAGTGTTGAGGAAATTAGTTGTTAAGCAGAGTGATGGGGTTTGGGGGGAAAACCTCCTTATGTCTACTTGATCTGGGGTGCAGAATGTGGTTGAGTAACCCTCCTCTGGAGCATTACAGAGGTTGAAAAGGAATCTGAGGCACCCAGTCCAAAAAATAAAACACTGTATGCCATTTGCATCTGAACATTTTGTTTTAGTCCCTTTCCTACATTTATGTGCTGTATGATGGAAACAAAAATAGCCAGGGTAATTATTGTAATCCTTGCATTCAGTTTCAGTTCTGTCCCTTGGCATTTTCTTTTGCATTGATTACACCCGAAAAGCTCTTTTTAGCAGCTGTTGGCATTCCTTGACATTCCTCCCTTATCCAGTTTCACTTTTTTTGACAATGGAAACTCTGAGGTCCCTTTAAAAATTCATTGTGGTGATATGTTCTTCTATCTATTTCTTCCATGCATCTTCTCACATTGTTTTATGCACACCCATACCGGCTTTTTTTTTTAAAAAAGCTTCATCCTTTTTGCCTCAGGCAACAATGCATACGCAATATTTTACCTCAGTGTTTTCCAACTATTTGAAGATGTGTGTACTTCAACTCCCAGAATTTCCTAGCTAGGCATTCTGGGAGTTGAAGTCCTCACCATCCTTCCTCCCTCCCTCCCTCCCTCCCTCCCTCCCTTCCTTCATTCATTCATTCATTCATTCATTCAATTCCCCTATTTATTTATTTATTTATTTATTTCCTTCCTTCCTTCCTTCCTTCTTTCTTTCTTTCTTTCTTTCTTTCTTTCTTTCTTTCTTTCTTTCTTTCTTTCCATAAACCTTTTGAATACAGTGTATTGTCAGGACATATCATTTACAAAAAAGCAACAAGAGAACAAAAAGAAATATCAACATATATATTAATGATAACAATTGTGTAACAGAATAATTTTAACTAGATTCCTCTTTATATTAGCTTATTTGTAAGTCTGTTAATTATATTAGCATATTTATAATTATAAACCACCTTTATATTTGATTAAGAGATAGCAATAATCTTTCTTCATCTAATTTCTACCCCTTACTTTTAACCACTCGTAAAGTCTATTCCACGTTAAGTAATATTCTGTGTTGTCTCTGTCCTTTATTTTTAATGTCAATATGTCCATCTCTGCACAGTCTAATATTTTCTGAATTACATCCTCATCTAATGGAGTGTTCTCATTTTTCCAATATTGTGCAAATACAATATTTGCTGCTGTGAATAAATGCAAAAATAAAATAAAATATTTCTGGAGAGAAAGGAGGAGAGGAAAGTGGAGAGAGGAAGGGGAAGTAGAGATGAGAAGGACGACAGAGGGAAGAGAAGAGGTAGTGATGGGGAGGAGAGAGGGAGAAGAAAGCGATGGATAGGGTACAAATATGGTGTATGGAGAGCAGAAGAGCCAATAATTGTTTTTGGGAGTTGATGGTAAGATCAATTGATGTAAACATTTAACAATATAACATAATGTTGGTTACGTAATAGTATACATGTGGTTATTTGTTATGAAAATGAAAACATAAAATAAAAACTTTTTATATATATAAAAAATATTTCTGGTCCACACAATTTCAAGTGGCCAAGAAAGTGAAACAACTGTTTTGCTTGTTTGAACCAAACCCATGAACAGTTAAAACAATGCTTCCTACAGTGGTCAGACTGAATCTTACCTAATTGCATAAGTGGATGCGGTAGACATGAGAAATAAGATTAGCACCATAAGGACACCGGTTAATCCAGGAACTGAAACAAAAGCAAAACAGAATAGCTATAAATTCTACTTTTCTCTTGGCACTATTATAAAAAATGACAGCGGTTAAAGCCACATGCTTTAGACCAGAACAGTTAGCCCTCTTTGATTTTAATGGATTTATTTGAAATATGACTACTCGAAGTGGTGCGGTGGCCTAGAGGTAGAGTTCTCGCCTCACAATCAGGAGGCTGTGAGTTTGATCCTAGGTAAAGGCAGATATTTCTCTCTCTGGGCACACTGGGAATATATCTGCTGAACAAAACTCCGCATTGGCAACAGGAAAGGCATCTGGCCATTCAAACACTCTGCTAGCTCCATTCAGTTTCACAGACTTCACTGATTAGGGATTAGGGGGGTCGTTAAAAGATTACGATGATTTGAAATATGACTACGGTACTTCTGGATCCATTGGGTACAATTTTAAACATCCCATTCATCTGAGCACACGAGAAAAGGGAAAGTATAATAAGATTTCCGACAGGAAAATTAATTACAGGTAGTCCTTGGCTTACAAACATATTTGACCCCAAATTTTTTGTTGCCAAGCGAGACAGTTGTTAAGTGAATTTGATCCACTTTATGACCTTTCTTGCTACAGTGGCAAGAAAGTGAATCTCTGCAATTAGTAACATGGTTATTAAGTGAATCCGCCTTTCCCATTAATTTTGTTTCTCTGAAAGTTGCTGAAGGTATTTTAGGACACTGCAACTATCATAGTCTTTAGAGATTCTCAGTCATCCAGGTCATGGTTGTCCCAAAGGTGCTTTTTCAGAAGGCAACTGGACTTAGAGCCGAGGTGGCGCAGTGGTTAAATGCAGCACTGTAGGCTACTTCAGGTGACTGCAGTTCTGCAGTTCGGCTGTTCAAATCTCACCGGCTCAAGGTTGACTCAGCCTTCCATCCTTCTGAGGTGGGTAAAATGAGGACCCGGATTGTTGTTGGGGGCAATATGCTGACTCTGTAAACCACTTAGAGAGGGCTGAAAGCCCTATGAAGCGGTATATAAGTCTAACTGCTATTGCTATTGCTATTGCTACTTTCTTGGCTTTTTTTCTTTTAAAGACATTTTGCTTTCACTCTCGGATGAGAAACGAAACATCTTCAAAGAAAAAACAAGAAAGTCCAATTGCCTCCAGAAAAAACACCTTTGGTGCAACTGTCCTAAATACATTTTTTTTTTTTTGAAATGCACAAATGATTGCATGCATCACAGACACAAAGACACAATCAGACAGCCCCGAGGATGAATGGCAGTGCTGGTATTAAGAGCCCCAATTTTGTTTCTGTTTTTCAAAGCTCCATCCAGAGGTTTTGTTGCATAATTCAACAAAGCATCTTCTCAGTTACCTGTTGCAAAAAGGAATTTCCTGGGATCCTAGAAAGCAGAGACAGACACAAACAGTATGAATGATTTAGCAAGGCAGGAATAAGTCCATCAGTATTCTTAGCCAGAGGCATGTTTCTGGAGATAAATTGCTGAGCTTGACTACAAACAAGCTGTCTAAATCATATAATATCTCTTATCTGAACCTTTTTTAAAAATGTTGGTCAGAAACTGTGGGGGATGGAGTATACACCTCCTAAGCAATTAGGAGTGAAAATGGAAGGATAGATAGAGATAGATAGATGATAGATAGATAGATAGATAGATAGATAGATAGATAGATAGATAGATAGATAGATAGATAGATAGATAGATAGATATAGAAGATAGATAATGATAGATGAAGGATCGAGGATAGATAGATAGATAGATAGATAGATAGATAGATAGATAGATGATAGATAGATAGATAGATAGATAGATAGATAGATAGATAGATAGATAGATAGATAGATAGATAGAGATAGAAGATAGATAATGATAGATAAAGGATAGAGGATAGATAGATAGATAGATAGATAGATAGATAGATAGATAGATAGATAGATAGATAGATAGATAGATAGATAGATAGATAGATAGATAGATAGATAGATAGATAGATACGTAGATACGTAGATACATTGTGGTTTACCATAAACCATAATGGCTGGATTCGCAAGTCAAACCAATGATATTATATAGGTAAAGGTTCCCATCGCACATATGTGCTAGTCATTCCTGACTCTAGGGGGCGGTGCTCATCTCCGTTTCAAAGCCAAAGAGCCAGCGCTGTCTGAAGACATCTCTGTGGTCATGTGGCCGGCATGACTAAACACTGAAGGCTCACAGAATGCTGTTACCTTCCCACCAAAGGTTTTTTCCTATTTTTCTACCTGCATTTTTTATGTGCTTTCAAACTGCTAGGTTGGTAGAAGCTGGGACAAGTAACGGGAGCTCACTCCGTTACGTGGTAGTAGGGATTCGAACCACTGAACTGCCGACCTTCTAAAATTGGACTCCCTAAATATGTATCCAAACTAGAATACATTTTGTGTTTTTTTGGAATGACAATATGGCTCTCAACATAAGCAAAAATATTTTTAATGTAATTTAAAGTCAAGCTGGGCACCCACGATGTGAACATTTTGGGAATACTCCCTGGACTTTAAACTGGAATTGTAAGGATTTGTCAATGGAAAGCCTTGTTGTGTAAAAGTGCACTCTAGAAAGCCAATATTGAGGATAGGAGCCGTTGTTGGCATAGTGGTTAGAATGCAGTACTGCAGGCTACTTCTGCTGACTGCTGGCTGCCAGAAGTTCAGCAGTTCAAATCTCACCAGGCTCAAGATTGACTCAGCCTTACATTCTTCCAAGGTCAGTAAAATGAGGACCCAGATTGTTGGGGGCAATTGGCTGCCTCTGTAAACTGCTTAAAGAGGGCTGTAAAATGAAGTGGTATATAAGTCTAAGTGCTTAACCCAGGGGGCAACTTTAAACACTCAAAGAGACACAAAGATCCTAACCGGAAGTTCAATTCTGGAGCTGACCGGAAATCTGGTTCCCCCCACCATAGAGTCTCCTCCTAGCATGGTGTCCCTTTTCCTCGACCTGTCCTAACTGACCCTAACCTGAGAATAAATCTCACAATTGGGCATCCAGCTCTCAGAAGAGAACACCATATCTTTCTCCCTGACCTTCCTGAAAATCTTCTCCGAGTCAGTGTCCTCCAGAAGAACGAACATTAGACCTCCCTCCCTCCCAAATGTCAAATAAACAGGGCCTTTGTTGGGAGTCCTGGCTGTTTTAGCTCCAGGTTATCTGATAGTAAGGTAAAGGTAAGGGTTCCTCTTGCACATATGTCCTAGTCTTTCCCGACTCTAGGGGGCGGTGCTCATTTCTGTTTCAAAGCTGAAGAGCCAGCATTGTCCGAAGATGTCTCTGTGGTCATGTGGCCGGCATGACTAAACGCCGAAGGTGCAAAGAACGCTGTTACCTTCCCACCAAAGGTGGTTCCTATTTTTCTACTTGCATTTTTGCATGCTTTCGAACTGTTAGGCTGGCAGAAGCTGGGACAAGTAACGGGAGCTCACTCCATTATGTGGCATTAGGGATTTGAACCACTGAACTGCCAACCTTTGTGATCGACAAATTCAGCGTCTTAGTCACTGAGTCACTACATCCCTATATCAGTTTAATGGTAACTAAATGTGTGGTTCGGATTCTTTGTGTCTGACATAAATCCTGATATGATCATGACGCGGCGCTAGGGATTCGAGCCGCCGAACTGCCGACCTTTCTGATCAACAAGCTCAGCATTTTAGCCGCTCAGCCACCGCACCCCTCTGACCAACCACGTCCCTCTGGATAGTAGAAGTTTATTAAAGCAGAAGTGCTGTCTACTATCTGGATAGCAGAAATTCATTAAAGACTTCTCACTGCCTGGCTGCCAAAGGTTCGCTCCACTCACTTCACCACGGTAGCCGGCTGCATTGAGTGCGAGGAACTCTTCGCTGTAATTCACAGAGAAGTTCAAGGCATTCACCAGGTGGGCCGCCACATGGATGACTAAAACAGAACAAAGAGATCATTTCACCAAAATGCAAAGTGGAGAGTTTTCCCCCCGAATCTTCATTCCACTCTTGCAGAACGCAGGTGCAACCTTGCAAACAAGTTCAAGATTTTTTACCGAGATTCTCAGGCCTCCAGATCATGGGTATCTCAAAAGCGCTTCCCCCCCCCCCCAGAAGGCAACTTTGATTTGATTTGATTTATTGCATTTCTATGCCGCCCTATTCCCAGAGGGACTCAGGGCGGCTCACAAACCAAAGTAAAGGGGGGGGAATACAAACAGGAGGAAAAACACGGGCAGACAACTACAGCAATTTAAAAAAACACTCAAGGACCACACAATTCGAGCGGGGGGGTGGGGGCACCCGTCAGCCCCAGGCCTGTCGGAACAACCAGGTTTTAAGGGCTTTGCGGAAAGCCTGAAGGGTGGTGAGGAGTACATAAAATCTCCACGAGGAGCTCGTTCCAGAGGGCCGGAGCAGCCACAGAGAAGGCCCTCCTCCGGGTGGTAGCCAATCGGCATTGGCCGGTAGATGGAATTCGGAGGAGGCCTAATCTGTGGGATCTAATAGGTCTGTTGGAGGTAATTGGCAGCAGGCGGTCTCTCAAGTACCCAGGTCCAATACCATGAAGATTGGGCTATGTTTTTTCCCTTGGGGAAGAAGAAGACGTTTCACTTCTCCTCCGAGAAGCTTCATCCAGTTCTGACTGGATGGTGTGGAAGGGAATGGATGGATCATATTTCTTTGCAGTCATTAGCACTCTCATAATCCACTTACCTTTTGAAAAAAAGCACTTTTGAAACAAGTTCCAGATTTTTTCCCCTCTATTTTTTTTTTTTTTTTACGTTCTCGAGATTGTTTTCGCCTAACAAATTCTTGGTACCCATTTTATGTACTCCTTTTTAATGATCCCATAATCCCCAGAGGGGTGGAATCTGGGCAACTGAATGGAGCGGAGCATTTACTGGCCGGATGCCCTTCCTGTCACCAATGCGGAATTTTATTCAGCAGATAAATTCTCATTGTGCCCAGAGAGAAATAGCTACCTCTACCTAGGATTGAACTCACAACCTCCTCCTGATTGTGAGGCGAGAGCTCCACCTCTAGGCCACCGCACCACTCTAACCGCTTGGTATTCCTTAATAAATAATAAGAAGAATTATTCTTGATTCTTACATTCCCTCTTCTTTCCCATTGCTGTCTCTAAAGATTACCATATTTTTCAGAGTATAAGACGCACCAAGATTTTGAAGAGGCAATTTTTTTTTTTAAAAAAAAAGTTTTTTCACTCTACGGACTTCCAAAAAACAGCCCGTTTTTTTTTTTTTTGTTGTTGTTGTTTTTTGCAAAAACGGGCCCATTTTTTGTCAAGGTGAAAAAATACCTTTGGGTGTACTTTCCACATGAATTCTTGACTCTTAAGTCCAATAGTGGGAGAAAACCTGGAAACATAGGGTTGTTTTTGTCAAGAGTTTGTTGCAAAAAATCACATCCAGAAAGCACACACAGATAACTGATTCAGCAGGATCCATTAACTCCCTTAGATACACAATAACACATGAATAAAGGTATAATACTGTGGAAAGTTATCACCCAGCCCTATATTTCCCTGGATGTGAAAGGGAGAAATGTTTTAAAGAGAAACTTCCTGCAGCTTCCTGCCTCCCCACCCCAAGGTGGCGCAGTGGTTAAATGCAGCACTGCAGGCTACTGCTAGATCAGCAGGTCAGCGGTTCAAATCCCACCGGCTCAGGGTTGACTCAGCCTTCCATCCTTCCGAGGTGGGTAAAATGAGGACCCAGATTGTTGGGGGCAATATGCTGACTCTCTGTAAACCGCTTAGAGAGGGCTGAAAGCCCTATGAAGCGGTATATAAGTCTACTGCTATTGCTATTGCTTTTGTCAATGGGCCATTAAGAAGGCCAAGCTAGTGTCTTTACATAATAAAGAGTTCTCCACTTCAGCTCCAAGAAGATGGGATTAAGGCATGATAATATTGGCCCTTTACCCAACTCACCACATGGCATCTGAGAACTCAACCAAACCTGGATTCAAAACACAGCCTAGAGAGTTGCCCCTGCATGTCCTCATGGGAGTCTGACAACCAATCAGAATACATTTCTTACACAGGAACAGGAAACAGAGATGTGGGGCTGAACAGAGTATAAAGCCAGGGACTTTCAGCATCTCGTTCTCTTTTCTTCTTTACCCAACATCTGGAAGCATGTGATCCCCCTTTTCTGTTCAGGAGCTCAAGCCCTGTGATCCTGTCCACCATTAAAACCATCTTTCCAAGCAGCCTCTGTGTTTGCAGTGTCTTTTTCCCCACTTGCAACTGAACCCAGAAGGACACTTCTTCCAACACCTTGCCTTTCTGTTCTCTCTCATTTATTTTACCCCTTGGAGTAAGCCAGCTCGTTTTTAGGATTCAGTTTGAAATCCTATTTTTGCACGCATTTGCCTTGACCTCTTCAAAGGGTCTTCCCAGAGGGTTTTTTTTGTGTGTGTGTGTAATGTACCGAGGGTCCAATTAATTTTGGATATCTCTTCTCTTTGCCAATTTCTAGGTGGCTTGGTACCCAAGGGTATTTTAACTGTCTATCCCTGTTCAGTTCAAACTAGAAAGCTGGAGAACAGGGGATAACCTCTGCATTTTGAGTTTCCAAGTGAGGTCTTTGGGGTCTCTACTAATCAGACACTGGGATTATTGTACAAGTTTTTTCTTTTCATTACAGTCATCTGAATTCATCTCCTCTTACTTAAAATGACTCACTGTATTTCTGTGCAGCTAAAGCTCTCCAAAAAGCAAATTGCAAACATCTAGCTATTTCTATGGCTCACAATTTGGTGCCGATAGCAGTTCCCACAAGTTTTAAATGTAAAAGGTTGAGGAAAGCAGATGCAGAAGAGAAGAAAATGCGATGGGACGGGTGGCGTATCAATGTAGTAAACATTTTTTTAAGGTGCTAAGAATGAAGGACAATAACAGAATAACAGAATTGGAAGGAACCTTGGAGGTCTTCTAGTCCAACCCCCTGCTCAGGCAGAAGGGTAATGACGATTTAATAGCTGACCAAATGCTGTAAGGCTGTAAACCAAGATGATGACACGAGGATGAGTCAGCAGGGTTACTGCCACTTTAAGAAGCTGTATATATAAGGGAGGCCATGTGAGGGCGTATTTCTCTCCTCGTGTATCTCTCTCCATGTAGAGTTGAAGATTGATTTCTTGACTAGTATTTGCCTGACACATGTATGTATGTATGTATGTATGTATGTATGTATGTATGTATGTATGTATGTATATATAAGTCTTGTATAGGAGAGATACCCCCTCACATGGTTAGAGTGCTGTACTGCAGGCTACTTCAGCTGACTGCTAGTTCAGCAGTTCGGCTGCTCAAATCTCACCGGCTCAGGGTTGACTCATCCTTCCTTCCTTCCGAGGTGGGTAAAATGAGGACCCGGATTGTTGGAGGCAATAAGCTGACTCTGTAAACCGCTTAGAGAGGGCTGAAAGCCCTATGAAGCGGTATATAAGTCTAACTGCTATTGCTATTGCTAAAATAGTATGGGCAAACTTTGTACAAGATTTTTGTAGAGATTGGACCATGTGATGGATTGTGGGTGTGGGGACAAGATCATGAGTTGGGATCCCACAGCTATGTGCCAACATGCCTGCTTTATTAAATTGGAACTTTAAGGATAGTTTTGCCTTCGATTCTGATTTGATTCTACATGGTGTTTGGAACGCAGACAGTTTTCTGATTACGCCCCAAATATTTTTCTGATGCTCTCTTTTCTACCCAGCTGCCCTTACAAAGCTACAGGCCATCCTCAACTTACAACCATTCATTCAGTGACCGTTCGAAGTTACAGTGGCACTGAAAAAGGTACTTATGGCTGTTTTTCACGTTTATGACCGTTGCCGCAACCGACAGTTGCAGTGTCCCAGGGTCGTGTGATTCCCTTTTGCGACATTTGGACAATCAAATGGGGAAGCCAGATTCACTTAACAACCATGCTGCTAATTTAACAACTGCAATTATTCCCTGACCAACCCAGAAAGGTCACAAAATGGAGCAAAAACTCATTGAATAACTATGTCGCTTAGCGAAGGAAATTTGGGGCAGAACTGTGGTTGTAAGTCAAGGACCATGTCAGGTTTCCGAAAGAGGCCCTAATTAATTCATGAGCCTTGAGCCAAGTTTCAAAAGAAATCCAGTCATTTATTAGGAACACCATTTCGGCAATGCCCCGTGGTAGTCAGATCTGACCTCATTTAGACTATGGCTGAACTTTGCCCCCGTTTCTTCCCTCCCCTCAGTCTGTGTCATAAATCACATTATCCAATGAACTGCCTGCCTCACAAGCCTGCTGTAGCAATCTACGGAATGCATGGAATGCACTCCCCCCTCCTCCCCTTTCCTCACCATGGCAACTTGATAACAGACATGCAAATGCTGACAGGCCATCTGTACATACGTGGAGATTTAAAAGCAGGAAATCCAGAACAGCAAGAGCAAAAGCGTTTAGACTTATATACTGCTTCATATATAGGAATTAAGTTCTTCGATGCTGGAGGAACCAACCTGAAAAGATGCATACAGTCAGTCCACAGGTCACATGGAAAGCCTTGCTCTTATCTAAGAGCCTCCTAGCTTTTCGGCTGGGCAACTGGAAAAGAAAGAATGCAAAGCGGTTTCTCAACAGTCCTTTTCCAAAATATGTCATTTGGGGTAACAAGGAACGCTGAGATATGGAAATAAAACCCAGCACAAAGTTTAAGAGCAAGGGTATCAAACTGAAAGCCTGTGGGCCACATCTGACCGCAGGGCTGCCCTGAAAACAGCAAAGGACTGGCCTGCAGTGCCAGCGAAAATGGAGCTCATATATTATATGTGTCAGGCCTGCAGCCATATTCCTTTTCATCTTTGGCCTGCCACACTTTCTATTATTTTACTATGCCTTTTCTATTTGGGGAAAATGGGAGGGGGGATTATATGGAGTGAGATGCTATGTAGCCAAAACAAAATTCCTTTCTAGAAAACCAAGGTCATCCTTTGTCTCTGCACCTCTGCACCTGACCGGAACTGGATGGGTCGGACTGCCAGCATGGCAGTGGGAGATTGGATCATGTGATGGACTTGTGGGTGTGGGGGGCAGGATCTTGAACTTTCAACTGGGTGGGGGAAACCAGGAAGCTTTCAGATTTGGGTTTTCCCAGATGTGCCAACATGGCTCTCTTAATAAATTGGAACTTTGAGCAATACTATGCCTTGGACTCTGATTTACTTTTGGATGCTATTTGGAACCCTGACAATATGCCTCCTGCCGCCCTCTGTCAGCAGAAACGAAGCCCGGGAGGCTGTACACAGCCCTTGCGAGCTCCATTTTCATTGGCAGAGTGCTTGGGCCACCACAGGCACCTCTGACATGAGTGACGTCAAGCTGGCCATGCCCACCCTGGACATGTCCACCCGGCCCCACAAGGTCAAACACATCCCTCATGCAGCCCTCAATGAAATTGAGTTTGACACCCCTGTTTTAGGGACTGCCATATTTTAAGCAACAGATAGATCCCATCAATTAAAAGCCAGCAAAATAAAAAATGCAATAAAACCTCCTTATCCAATATACATATTAGTATACCACCATAATCATAAAACACTGGAAATGCTTAAAGGTAAAGGTTCCCCTCGCACATATGCACTAGTTGTTCCCAACTCTAGGGGCGGTGCTCATCTCCATTTCAAAGCCAAAGAGCCAGCGCTATCCGAAGACATCTCCATGGTCATGTGGCTGGCAACGCCGAAGGCATATGGAACGCTGTTACCTTCCCACCAAAGTGGTCCCTATCTTTCTACTTGCGGTTTTTACATGCTTTCAACCTGCTTTGTTGGCAGAAGCTGGGACAAATAAAGGGAGTTCACTCCATTATGTGGTGCTAGGGATTCGAACTGCCAAAGTTTCTGATTGGCAAGCTTTATTAGGAGTATTGACAGCCCCAGCAAAAAGTTTCTCTCTTACAGCAGGCTAACAAGTCTGTCCGTCAGGGTGATGAATAGTTGTCTGCCATATCTATTTATCTCCGCCCCCTGCCTTTTATCCCCAGAGATAGGGGCTTCATTAGCAGTGGTCGCTCTTCCATCCCAAAGATCGGCCCATAGATTTCCACTGCTCTCCTCTCCTCTGCCTTTTGGGCATCCACGCGTCAGGCACTGGGCCCAGTTGTTCCTCCTCTTCCTCATCAGCACTTCCAGACCTGGGGGCTGTTGACTCTCCATCTGAGGGCTGACGGATGGCCCAGGCTCTCTCTCTCTCTCTCTCTCTCTCTCTCTCTCTCTCTCTCTCTCTCCTCCCTCCCTCCCTCCCTCCCTCCCTCCCTCCCTCCCCCCCCTCTCTCTCTCTCTTCATTCCCTCTTCCCCCTTGGAACTCTCAGGTTGTCCTGATGCTGACTCTGACTCCCACTCCTCCTCCTCATCTGATTCAGCTGTTGGAGGGGCCGACAGCCAACAGGCCACAACAATAAGTCAAAGACTACCTATACCCTTATGCTCTTGCTATCTAACACTTCTCTTACCTTCCGAGAGCCACGGAGCAGCGCCAAGAGAACCCGACATACAGGCAGCAGGACCAGGCTGCAGTTGAGATTAAGTACAGTAGCGGAGGCTCTGCTGAGACACAACCCTAGCTGAACAGAAATGAAAAGGATCAGGACCACAACCTCCAAAATATTTTCATCTGAAACAAACGTGCACGTCATACTTTGGGATGGCACTTTACATCAGAGGTGTCAAACTCAAGGCCCAGGGGCTGGATTCGGCCCACCGGTGTTCAGATCTGGCCTGCGGAGCCGCCCTGGAAACAGCAAAGGACCGGCTGTGCCTCTGCCAGTGAAAACAGAGCTCAGGAGGGCCACACAGAAGCTCCATTTTCACTGGCAGAGGGCTGCAGGAGGCCATTGCAGCTGAAAACGGAGCACAGGAGCCCATTTTCATTGGCAGAGCACTCGACCCACCACATGCACTCCCGACACGAGTGACGTCGAGCTGGCCATGCCCACCCTGGCCACGGCTACCCCAGCTCCCTGAGGTCAAACACAACTCTGATGTGGCCCTCAATGAAATCGAGTTTGACACCCCTGCTTTATGTCATCGTAATTAATTTTTATTGGTTTTTTAAAAAACCATGGATGTTTTCACAGGTACATTAATTTTTATTGGGTTTTTCTTTTTAACCATGGGTATTTTCACAGGTTAGTGATCTACTGTAATTTTTTGTGTGGGTGTTAAATCACCAGGAATTCCTTGAGAATGAAGTGGTGTGCACCTCAGGTAGTCAAACAGACTGCAGACAGACATTGAGCCAGTTTGGTCTAGGGGTTAAGGCACCAAGCTAGAAACTAGGAGTCTGTGAGTTCTAGTCCTGCCTTGATCCTGAAATCCAGACTTTTTCTGTCAGCTGAACTCACCCTACAGGGTGGTTGTTGTGAAGAAAATTGAAGGAGAAAGGAGTAGGAGGTATGCTCACTGCCTTATGATACTTAAAAAGTGATCGAAGTGGAATAAAAATGAGACAAATGATGGATAGATGATAGATAGAGAGATGATAAAGAGAGAGAGAGAGAGAGAGACAGACAGACAATGATGGATAGATATGATAGATGGAGAGATGAGAGAGGGATAGATAGATAGATGATTGATAGATAGATAGATAGATAGATAGATAGATAGATAGATAGATAGATAGATAGATAGATAGATAGATAGATAGATAGATAATAGGGAAGGAGGAGGAGGAGGAAAAGAAGAAGAAATGATAAACACAATAGAGAAGCAGACAGATAAACTGATAGCTAGATAATAATCTATAGGAAAGGAGGAGAAAAAGAAGAAGAAAGAAGAAGAGGAGATAAATCAGAGGTGGCTTCCTACCAGTTCGCACCTATTCGGTAGAACCGGTTCGTCAAATCTACCGAACCGGTTAGAAGAGGTTCCACCAGTGGACCCGGAAAGTAGGCCACACCTACAGAAGAGGTTCCAAAAATTTTTGAAACCCACCACTGGCAAGGATCTTGTAACTTGACAGCTTTAAGACTTGCATGCTTCAATGCCAGAGTTTCTGAATAGCTACTTGGACCGACCTAAGTACTAATTCATAATTTCATATTCGGTCACATGGGCAGCAAGCCACTCCCATCCGGTCACATGGGTGGCAAGCCACTCCCACAAAGGAGGCCACACACACAGAGTAGGTTCGAACAATTTTTGAAACCCACCACTGAGATAAATACAACGGACAGGCAGACAGACAGACAAACAGACGGACAGACAGATAAGATAGATAGATGATAATATATAAGCGGGGGGGGGAGGAGGAGGAGGAGGAGGAGGAGGAAGGATGATAAATACAGTGGAGAGGCAGACAGACAGAATTATGGGCAAGAGACAAAAAGAAAAACCTAAGCCCTACTGTATTGATTTATCTCAAGGATGGGATAAAATTTACTTTTGTAAATATTACAAAATCTACACAGCGTACTTTCTGTGTCGGGTGTCCCAAGCCCTTTCCAAATTTGCTACCACATTCTAGTTTTCACCATGCTGAAAAAGGAATATGAGGAAAACCACAAGGGGAATTGCAGTTTTAATCAGCTCTCTTTGGTTTAATATTCATTGCATTTAATGAAGTGTATTTCATTAAGGGCATTTACATTTCATTAATTTAAAGTTAAGATAATTCAATCCCCCCCGCACCTCAATCCTGCTTATTTTTTGAGAGGAAGGGTGAACAGCCAGTCCCTCTCGGTCAGCCTAATTCATCTCAATGGGTTGCTATAGTGGGGAAAATAGGAAAGAGGAACATGCTTGATACCTTCACCATCTTGAATTATTTATGAAAATAATAAAGGTGGAATGCAAACAAATCAATAAATTAGTTTCACCCAATTAATGACTGCATGTTTTGGTGGGTACATTTAATCTCCTAATGTCAGTTGTCAAGAGATAGCTGAAGCACCACAAGGATTCCAGAAATGCTACTTTATTTTTGTAGCGTATCAAAAGGAAATGGAACATTCTTGTTTTTCATTGAAGATGTTTTGCTTCTCATCCAAGAAGCTTCTCCAGCTCTGACAGGATAGTGGGGAACGACCAGGGGTGGGTTTCAACCGGTTCGCGGCGGTCCCTGCGATCCAGTTGGTCGCTGAACCCGGAAGTAAGTAACTTCCGGGAACGGTGAAGGCGCCCCCCCGCGCGCGCGCGCGCCCGCTCTTTACCCAGTTTTGATGAATTCTGCGCTTCCACGCATGCGCAGGACGCATACAGCGCCTGCGCAATCCTCCAGGAGCAGCTGGAGCATCGCACAGACGCTAGTACGCATGCGTGCGCTGCACACGTGCACATGCGTGCGCAAGGATGCCACACACATGCGCGAGGATGCCGCACACATGCGTGAGGACACAGCACACGTGCACGAGGACGCCGCCGGCCTCGTTCCAACCGAACCGGTTGGAACGGGGCGAGAAACCCACCCCTGGGAACAACCTTCTAAAAGGATGCAAATGACCAGCTGCCTGCAAGGAATATGAATCCTTCCATTCCCCACTATCCTGTCAGAGCTGAAGAAGCTTCTTGGATGAGAAGCAAAACGTCTTCAAAGAAAAAAACAAGGAAGTCCAGTTGTCTCCTTAAAAAAAAAATCACCTTTGGGGCAACCATGAACTGGATGACTGAGAATCTCTACAGACTTTTCGGTCAAACTGCATGTTACACTTCCTATGTGTAGGAAGAAGGCTTTGCATGCCAACTGTGGCACATCTGGCATAGGTTCGCCATCACGACCCTATGCCATTTCAGCCAAATGGTTGTCCAACATCTTCTTAAAGACTTCCAGTGTTGGAGCATTCACAACTTCTGGAGGAAATTTCTGATCCACTGTTCTAACTGTCAGGAGATTTCTCCTTAGTTCTAGGTTGCCTCTCTCCTTGATTAGTTCCCATTCGTGGCGTCTTGTCCTTTGCCCTTGCGTCCTTCTTCTTTGTGGCAACAGAAGATGCCATGACTAACCGAAGAAGTCCGAGTCTCTCTGTGGAACTGAGTTCATGTGGCAGATACCAGCATGTCAGTTTGCAGCTGGGAACAGAAGGTGGGAGTTTGTTTTCCCAGGCTCTTGCAAAGGCCTTTTCTCAACTCAAAGGCAGATCTTTTGTCTTCCCTCCTCCCTAAACCAACTATCCATCCTCACCCCTTTTCCTTGAAACAACCTTCGGAATCTCAGAACTTCCTTCTTCGCCCCAGTTTTGTATTGACTTTCTCAGAATGTCAAGAAGGAGGAAGAATTCCTCCTGCGCCACTTACCCCCAGCATCTGATGCAAATAGTAATACTGCGGTTCACGATAATACAGCCGGAAAGTTTTCCAAAACAATCCAATGTTGAGACAGAGCCAGAGCAGCTGAAGGAGGAAAAAGGGAGGGGAGAGGGAGAAAAATCCAAGAGTTATTAGAAACCACATGTTCAAAAAAGCAGAAACTTTCTCCATAATGGACCATATACAGAAACGATCAGACTTGGGAATTGGGCAGAAGAGAAAATGTACCCAAAGAGGGGTAGGGAATGTGTACAGCCTTAACCAATTGTTTTTGGTGCATTTCTAATGTTGTCCTAAATACATAAAGGATTAGTGAAAGATTTATGGATAAGATTTTCAAACCCCACCTTTATGATTTGTATAAATAACTAGCCGTTGCCCAGGGTATTTATTTATAGGGGGGAAATATCCGGACCAAACATAATTTCCAATATTGGATTTTCCGCCTTAGCAGAGGGAGCCCCCTTGGTGAATACTGTGAAGCCGCTACCGTGGCAACTCCACTGCTCTGTACAGTAGAAGCTGTTTTACGGCAGTACTGTAGGAGCCATTTAAAAGCACAACAGGCTGTATCAAACAGAACACACCCCCGAGGGGTTTTAGGGGTCTCTTACTCCCACAATATTTTTTTCACAGAGAATACGTCATACGTGTACCAAGTTTGGTTGAAATGCTTAAGGCGTTCCAGAGTTATGCTAGAACACACACAAACACACACACACACACAAACACACACTTTTATATAGATAGATTCAAAATGATAAACACACACAATACTCCTCCCATTTTCTCCACAATGTCAACCCTGTGAGCTTGGTTGGGCTGAGAAAGTCACCCAGACCACTTTCATGGCTAAGTGGGACTAGAACTCACGGTCTCCTGGTGATTGGCCCAAAGGCTTGGATGATTGAGAATCTCCATAGATTTATGGATAGGTTAAATAGGCAGAAAAAAGTAGGAGATCCAGGTCAGTCGGTATAGTGGTCGTTACAGTTGACAGGGTTGTCAAACTCAAGGCCCGCGGGCCGGATCCGCCCTGCAGGGTGTTAAAAATCTGGCCCACATGGCCGGCCGGGAAATAGCAAAGGACCAATCCATGGTGCCTCTGGCAGCCAAAATGGGGTACAGGGGCCTTGTGCAGCCCGTTTTCAGCCTGGACAATCTCCTGGAGCACTCCTGGGCTGCTAAAATGCCCCCCCTTCACACAGAGGAGAACTACAATGCTGATCTGGCCGTCAAAGAAATCAATCTTAAAGCACAATGATTATATATGCATACTTTTTTGTGACTCCCCGACAAATGCACGCTCGACAAAAGCGCGCCCAATGAAACCGCGGCAACAAAACTTCAAGTTCTAAATCATGCTGACGAATGAGCGCAGAAGCGCGCCGACAAAAGCGCGCTGACAGAAGCGCGTTCTAAACCTAACCCTAAACCTAACCCTGAACCTAACCCTAAAACTAACCCTAAAACTAACCCTAAAACTAACCCTGAACCTAACCCTTACCTTAACTTAAATCGCGCTTCTGTCGGCGCGCTGTTGTGGGCGCGCTGTTGTGGGCGCGTTGATGACATCGTGGTTTTTGCGACACGGTTTCGTTGGCGCACTTTTGTCGTGCACGCATTTGTCGGGTCACCCTTTTTTGTTATGCCACGTTTTTATTAAAAAAGAGGAGAAAGATTTAATAAGCATACTGAAAAAGAATTATAAATACCATCAACATAAAAAGGAGCTTGCTCAGAAGCTGAAATAACACCAAGTAAAGGAGATGAAGAGTGGGAAAGTAGAGGAGAGAGGGCAGGGGAGGGAGAGGAGGAGAGAAAGAAGGAGTGGAAAGAGGAGAGAGGAGAAGGAGAGAGGAAGGGGAAGTAGAGAAGGGAAGGACGACAGAGGGAAGAAAGGAGGTAGGGAGGGGGAGGAGAGAGGAAGAAGAAAGTGGTGGATAAGGTACAAATAGGGTGTATGGGGAGCAGAAGAGCCAACAATTGGTTTTTGGGAGTTGCTGGTAAGATGAATTGATGTCAACATTTAATAACACAATATGATGTTGGTTATGTAATAGTATACATGTGATTATATGTTATGAAAATGGAAAAATAAAAAACTTTAATCAGGAAAAAAAAGAAATCAATCTTGACTTTGGGCCAGTTCCTCACAACAACCTCATAGGGTTGTTGTTTTGGAGAAAATGGAGGGGGGAGTATTGTCCGTGTTTATCACAAGTTATTTATAAAAAATAATAAAGATGGCATTTAAAAAAAAAACCCTAAAAAAACCATTCAATTATCATAACACATTATATCAGGCTAAAATATGATTGGATAATCTACAAATTATGTAAACCTTATTTTAGTGAACTATTCCAATAATATTTAACCACTTCATGAGCATAGTATGGTAAAGTCAAGGTGAAATTTCCCCTCACACATATCGCTAGTCGTTCCCGACTCTAGGGGGCGGTGCTCATCTCCGTTTCAAAGTCGAAGTTTCAAAGTTCCCTGAAGCCTCCAGAGGGCAAAAAACAGACAAAACGCAAATCTGTTCCCGAACTTCCGGTTTGCGTGTCGGGCAGTTTTTCACCCTCTGGAGGCTTCAGAAAAATGGCCGAAAATCAAGGCCGAAATGGGCATGGCAACCCCTCGTGTTACCTCAGAAATGGCTCTGCGTGCCATAAATTCGTCATCATGGGCATAGGGTTTCCTGACAGAGCAGGGGATTGGACTAAAAGACCTCTTGAGATCCCTTCTAATTTTGTTATACTGAGGTGTTGTGGCCCAGCAGGAGCCGTTGGAGCTGCCACCAGACTCCGACAGCGAGGGGCCCTATGAGTTGGCTCTGGAGGATGTGGAGGACCCTGGACAGGGTTCCGACTCCGAGCAGGGTGCAGAGAGGCTGGTTGGCCACCAGGAGGCGCCTGAGCCTTGGACCAGTGGGGAGGTCACAAGAGAGTGTGATCGTGATGTCATGCATCGGAGCAGTGGGGAGGAGCCAAGGGAGTTGTTCCTGGATGCCCGGCAATGAAGAGCTAATAGGTGGAAGGAACAGTTACGCAGTTACAGGAGATAATTGCACTCAGCTGGTGGTAATTAGGCTCCTCTCAAGACTATAAAAGGAATGATTGTGCACATGCCCCTTTGCAGGAGTCAACATATTCACTAAAACTGGAGAACTTTCGTGGCTAGCTTGGCAGGCTGGATTGGTGCCAAGGTTAGTCTGTGCTGGATTGCTGCCAACGTCTTGTCTGTGCTGGATTGCTGCCAACGTCTTGTCTGTGCTGGATTGCTGCCAAGGTCCTGTCTGTGTGTTAATAAATCCTTGAAGTATCTTTGTCTCAGCATGCTTTGGTGTAGGATGAGGGGGGGTCAGAACACTGAGGGGTCTTTGATGATCTCTGAGTTTGCTAGCACTGATGATGTTACCTTGTTTGGATAATGAAACATCTGCAAGAAAGCAACCAAGCCCAGAGAGCAGAGGTTGCATCATGATGTCACAATGAATATTTATTCATTTGAAACCTGCTCCTCCAGATGTGCATATTTCCACTGGCATATTGCAATGGTCATTAAGGAGCATCCCTATTGACTTGGTGCCATCCAGTAGGTGTTGTGTATGCAAATAAACACCCCTCATAGCTTTCTAAACCTTCTGCTGGCTCTCCCAATTTGCACCAACATGAGAACAGGAGAAAAAAGATTGAACATCCTTATCCCACATTGTGAAATTCTGATAGAGACTGTTTAGCCATACACCCTTCTGACCTGATAATAGTTGGCACCAGTGGTGGGATTCAATATTTTTTTACTACTGATTCTGTGTGTGTGGCTTGGTGGGCGTGGTGTGGTGTGGTTTGGTGGGTGTGGCAGGGGAAGGATAATGCAAAATCCCCATTCCTTCCCTACTCCAGGGGAAGGTTACTGCAGGAATAGCCAACACTCCAGAAGATAGTCTTAAGATACAGAAGGATCTTGACAAACTTGAACATTGGGTACTATCTAACAAAATGAAATTCAAGGGTGAAAAAAGTAAGGTTCTACATTCAGGCATAGTAGTAACTGTGAGAGGGATCTTGGAGTCCTAGTGGACAACCATTTAAATAGGAGCCAGCCGTGTGCAGCAGCTGCCAAAAAAGCCAACACAGTTCTAGGCTGCATAAACAGAGGGATAGAATCAAAATCACGGGAAGTGTTAATACCACTTTATAATGCCTTGGTAAGGCCACACTTGGAATACTGCATTCAGTTTTGGTCGCCACGATGTAAAAAAGATGTGGAGACTCTAGAAAGAGTGCAGAGAAGAGCAACAAAGAGGATTGGGGGACTGGAGGCTAAAACATATGACAAATGATTGCTGGAACTGGGTATGTCTAGTTTGATGAAAAGAAGAACTAGGGGAGACATGATAGCAGTCTTCCAATATCTCAGGGGTTGCCACAAAGAAGAGGGAGTCCAGCTATTCTCCAAGGCACCTGAGGGTAGAATAAGAAGCAATGGGTGGAAACCTATCAAGGAGAGAAGCAACTTAGAACTGAGGAGAAATGTCCTGACAGTTAGAACAATTAACCAGTGGACCAGCTTGCCTCCAGAAGTTGTGAATGCTCCAACACTGGAAGTCTTTAAGAAGATGTTGGATAGCCATTTGTCTGAAACAGTATAGGGTTTCCTGCCCAGGCAGTGGGTTGGACTAGAAGACCTCCAAGGTCCCTTCCAACTCTGCTATTGTATTGTATTGTAAATCCCCATTTCCTCCCGATCAGTTGGGACTCAGGAAGAAGAGAATAGATGAGGGCGGGGCCAGTCACAGATGGTATTTACTGGTTCTCCAAACTACTCAAAATTTCCACTCCCGGTTCTCCAGAATTAGTCAGAACCTGCTGAATACCACCTCTGGTGGGCATGGAGCCGTATAAAATTCCACCACTATCTGATGAATTCTCTGTTCATCCACATGCATGTTATTTAAGAGACGTTTTGTTTAATTTGACATCTTTGGTAAGCATTTCTACACAAAATAGTTTTAATTTGAAACACCGTTAACTCAAGCATTTGGTAATCTTAACTGAATTGAATCCATGTTTTGGAATTGTTCAAAGAAAACAATGGAAACTTGGGATATACATTGTGTAAATAAATAGCCTGTTTTGTAGGCTAAATCACGACCTCCTGGGCTTTTTTTAGTACATTACAATCGTTGGATTCCCGATATGCTAGATCATAACTCAAGAATTTACTAACCCAAACCACATTAAACCACCAGATGACTTTAGGATGAGGTAGGCATCGAGTTTAGGATTCCATCTACCCCTATCCCCCCCCCAGCCAAAAAAACTCTACTTCATACACCCAAAACATCTGGGGGAAATCCCAGGTTAGTCATGTCTGATCTAGAGTCCTTAGTCTGGGCTGATGACACAATTTTCTAAAGTTTTAGGAAGAGGATTTTTCTGCAGTTGCTAATCCCATACAAACAGAATAACAGAGTTGGAAGGGACCTTGGAGGTCTTCTAGTCCAACCTCAAGCAGAAGACAAAGAATGTGCTTTGCCAACTGAATTATGCTCTTCCATTCCCTGGAGTTAATAATAGCAATATAGCAATAGCAGTAGACTTATATACCGCTTCATAGGGCTTTCAGCCCTCTCTAAGCGGTTTACAGAGAGTCAGCATATTGCCCTCAACAATCCGGGTCCTCATTTTACCCACCTCGGAAGGATGGAAGGCTGAGTCAACCCTGAGCCGGTGAGATTTGAACCGCTGAACTGCTGATCTAGCAGTAACCTGCAGTGCTGCATTTAACCACTGCGCCACCTCGGCTCTTAATAATCCCACAAGAAAAGACCTTCTCCTTTTTAAAGTAGTTTTCTCTTCTCTCTTAATTAACCAGTGGAATGGCTTGCCTTCAGAAGTTGTGGATGCTCCATTACTGGAGGTCTTTAAGAAGACACTGGACAGCCATTTGTCCAGGATGATTATAAGGCCTCCTTCTTGAGCAGGGGGTTGGACTAGAAGACTAGAAGACCTCCAAGGTCCCGTCCAACTCTGTTATTCCATATTCTGTATTCTCTCTTGACCTGTCACTCATCCTTGGAGATTTCATCACCTCTTGGTACTTGCTCCTCGTATCTGATTCTCAAAGGCCTATTGTTATCTAAACGAGTATTATTTATAGGGGGAAAATGTCTGGACCAAATGTCATTTCTAATGTTGGATTTTTCCCTTTACCAGAGGGAGCCCCCTTGTGGTGTACTGTGAAGCTGTTATCATGGCAACTCCACTGCACTGCACGGCAGAAGCCATTTTAAGGCACAACAGGTTGCATCGTAACAGAAGACACATCCCAAGGGGTTTTAGGGGTGTCTTACCCCCATAATGTTTGTTTCTAGAGAGTAAGTCATCTATGTAGCAAAGTTTTGTTGAAATTGCTCGAGCCAATAATATATATTCTAATAATACAATTAAGACCTTTAAACAAGAAAATGAAAGCTAATACAAGCTAATATAAAAGAGAAAAAAGAAATTTAAAAAAGAAAAAATGCCAACAAGGTTGAAGAAAAATAGAAAGAAAAGATAGATAGAAAGATAGAAAGATAGAAAGATAGAAAGATAGAAAGATAGAAAGATAGAAAGATAGAAAGATAGAAAGATAGAAAGATAGAAAGATAGAAAGGTAGGTAGGTAGGTAGGTAGGTAGGTAGGTAGGTAGGTAGGTAGGTAGGTAGGTAGATAGATAGATAGATAGATAGATAGATAGATAGATAGATAGATAGATAGATAGATAGATAGATAGATAGATAGATAGATAGATAGATGTAGGTAAGTAAGTAGGTAGGTAGGTAGGTAGCTATAGAGATCTATAGTGACTTCTGATATTCTTCACAGCAGTTAAAAGTATGAACAGATTTGAACCTCTCTCTCTAAAGTTACATCATATTCCCCCCCCCCCCACTTTACCCTCTCTAATCATCAAAACCACAAATCAAAGTGTTGGTTTTTTAAAAAAAAATACATTAAAAAATCCCTAAGGCACTTCCAATCACCAATAAATGAGGACGTCTTTTTCCCCCAGGCTAAGAAGACAATTATCCATTTCTGCCAAAATCTGTCAACTTCCCCAACCATTCCTCCGCAGAGATTAATGTCAAAACTTTCCATCTCTTTTCTACTGTGGGCCTTTGAATCCATTCTCACAGCTTGCTCAACTAAGCTAGGATGGCCTGTGTGTTGCTCCTGGCTTGGAACGCTGAGAAGCCCAACTGTCAGCTTAATTCATCCGTAAATCAGGTTATCTGATTTAGCTATAATAGAAGTTTGGGGCAGTCCTTATCTTCTTTCTCTTTTCTTGGCTAAGCACACCATATTACAGCTACCCAGCTGACTATATCAGACTAGCTTATTACACAAAATTCCCACTACTGATTCTCTGAACTACTCAAAATTTCCGCTACCGGTTCTCTGAACTACTCAAAATTTCCACTACTGATTCTCTGAACTACTCAAAATTTCCACTACTGATTCTCTGAACTACTCAAAATTTCTGCTACTGGTTCTCC
The DNA here is from genome assembly GCF_051295495.1 of Thamnophis sirtalis. Lineage (NCBI taxonomy): Eukaryota > Metazoa > Chordata > Lepidosauria > Squamata > Natricidae > Thamnophis > Thamnophis sirtalis. The sequence continues at coordinate 9,611,810 of NW_028261388.1, forward strand.
AGAACCTGTCAGAACCTGCTGGATTTCACCCCTGATCTGCATGTTTATTCCAGGAAACTGTCAAATGTGGAAATATGTAGAGCAAGGGTGTCAAACTCAATTTCAGGGCTGTCCTTGACCTCAGGAATGCGGGTGTGTATGGCTGAATGGGTGGGCGTGGCTGACTGGGTGGGCATGGCCAGCTTGACACCACACCCCAAACTTATGTCATGTTTTCTCTTTGCACTGGGTAGACGGGGGCGAGCCGGCCCCTTACATTTTCCAGGACGGCCCTGTGGGTTGGATCCAACCACATCAAGGGCTGGATGTGGCCCATTGGCCTTAATTTTGACACCTCTGATGTAGGGGGTGGGGGGAAGCTGAACACCTGACCTAAGTGATGCTATTTTTACTTATCTGTGATTTTTGCCGAACTGACCCTATTGTCTTAGGATGAATAAGTACAAGTAGTCCTTGACTCTTCGTTAAGTGACCATTCAAAGTTACAACAGCACTGCAAAAAAGTGAATTATGACCACACTGACAACTGTGGCAGCCTCCCCATGGTCACATGATCAAAATTCAGACACTCGGCAACCGACTCATATTTGTGACGATGGCAGTGGGATCCCCTTTTGCGACTTTCTGACAAGCGAAGTCAAGGGGAAAGCCAGAATTCACTGAACAAACATGCAACTAATTTAATGATTGCAGAAATTCACTCAGCCACTGTGGCCAAGAAGGTTGTCAAGGGGGCAAAATTCCCTTAACAACTCTCTCACTTAGCAACAGAAGTGTTGGCCTCAATTGTGGTTGTAAATTGAGGACTGTGACTCAGATGGACATGCAAGGGACAATTGAGTAGCATTACTACAAGTACTCTTTAATTTGCAACCAGTAGCTTAGAATAACAGAATTGGAAGGGACCTTGGAGGTCCTCTAGTCCAACCCCCTGCTTAGGCAGGAAACCCTACACCACTTCAGACAAATGGCTATCCAATATCTTCTTAAAAACTTCCAGTGTTGGGGCATTCACAACTTCTGGAGGTAAGTTGGTCCACTGATTCATTGTTCTGTCCTTAGTTCTAAGTTGCTTCTCTCCTTGATTAGTTTCTACCCATTGCTCCTCATCCTGCCAAATTTGGTAAGTGAATCACTGCAGTTGTTAAGTGAATAATTTAGTCATTAAGCCAATCTGGCTTCCTCCATTGAGTTCAAATGTTGAATGGCAGCTGGGAAGGCTACGAATGGTGATCACATGACCCGGGGGCTTTGCAGTCAATATAAGTACATGCCAGTGGCCTGGAAGATAACCAGTCAAGGCCGTGCGTGCCATGTGACATGGCTTCACATGTCACTTTGGGCACGTGTGCTATAGGTTCACCATCACGGACTTAGAAGTCCCCTTCCAACTCCATTCATCTGTATTAATGGGCTTCCCTTCTTCCAAGAGAAATCTTCTCTTATGAATAATAATCTGCAATGCCATGTTGACAATGTTGAAAGGTGGGAGGGGGCTGGGATCTGCCCAGCTCCTATTGACAGATTGGCTGCTGTGAATCCCCCTCCCTCGCCAATGACTGCCCATGTGGTTTGAGCTGCTGGAGAGAAGCAGCCAGCTGGTTCCCCCCCCCCACCCACCCAAAGGTTATCTGCCTAACTTCATGCCTAACCAGCAGGTTCCTGAGAGAAGTCTGGGAAGGAAAACGGAAGAGGCTTCTGAGGTCAGGGGGAGAGAAAGAGGAAGGAAAGGAGATAAGGAAGGAAAGAAAGAGAAATGTGGAAGGAAAGAAAGAAAGAGAAATATGGAAGGAAGGAAGAAGGAAGATGAGGAAAAGAAGAGAGAAATGTGGAAGAGGGAGGGAGGAGGAGGAAGGAGAAGGAGAATGATGGGAAGGAAGGAAGAAGGAAAGGAAAGAAGGAAAATGGAAGGAAGAAGGAAAGGAGGAAGAAGGAGGAGGAAGAGAGGAGAAAGTAGAATGATGGGGAGAGAGAAAGGGGAAGAAGAAGATAAGATAGAATGGATGGGGAGGAAGGAAGGAAGGAAGGAAGGAAGGAAGGAAGGAAGGTAGGAAGAAGAAGGAAGGAGAAGGAAAGAAATGTGGAAGGAGGAAGGAAGAAGGAAAGATGGAAGGAGAGGAGAAAGAAGTGTGGAAGAGAAGAAGAAGAGAAGGAAGGAAGAGGAAGGAGGAGAAAGGCAGAAATGATGGGAGAGAGAGAAATGGGAAAAGAAGATAAGGAAAGAAAGAGAAGATGGATGGATGGATGGATGGATGGAAGGAAGGAAGGAGGAAGGAAGGAAGGAAGGAAGGAAGGAAGGAAGGAAGGAAGGAGGAAGAGGGAGAGAGGAAAGCAGGAGGAAGATAAGATGAAGGAAGGAAAGGAAAGAGGGGAAGAAAGGAATGAAAAGAAGGGAAAAGGTAGAAGGAAGGAAGGAAGAAGGAGGGAGGGAGAGAGGAAGGAAGGAAGGTGAAAAGCAGTTTTCACTTATGAAGGGAAACGGAAGAACCTTCTTGGACGAGAAGTGAAACATTTTCAAAAAAAAAAAAATCCTAAGAAAGTCCAGAAGCTTTTTGGGAAAAGCCTCTTTGGGACAATCGTGACCTGAATGATTGAGAATCTCCACAGACACTGAGTGCAGCTAATCCTCAACTTACGACCACAATCGAGCTCAAAATTTATGTCGCCAAGTGACACCTTTGTTAAGGGAATGTTGTTCCATTTTACGACTTTTCTTGCCGCGGTTGTTAAGTGAATTTTTGCACTTGTTAAGCTGGTAACACGGTTGTTAAGTGGATCTGGCTTCCCCATGGGGGTCCTGTGACCCCAGACCACTGCAACCGTCATAAATATGAGTCAGCTGCCAAGGATCTGAATTTGAGTCATGTGATGTTGCAAGGGGTTGTAAGTGTGAAACACAGTCATAGGTCATTTTTTCTAGTGCCGTTGTAACTTTGAACGGCCGCTAAACGAACTGTTGTAAGTCGAGGACTACCTGTGGTCCTTTTCCTAGAAAGTCCATTTCTACTTTTTCCGCGTTTGTCAGGAGCCCTCGGAAATGCCCTCGCTTTGCCAAGCCAGCATCTGCATATGCTCAGGAATCCTCCCTCTTCTCCCATCAACCTGCTCAGGAGACACACTTCCTCCATTCCTCCCTATCCAGTCAGAGCTGAAGAAGCTTCTTGGATGAGAAGCGAAAAGTCTTCAAAGAAAAAACAGGGAAGTCCACTTGTCTCTGGAGATTCTCAGTCCTCCGGGTCATGGTTGTCCCAAAGGTGCTTGTTTTTTTTCCCAAGAGGCAACTGGACTTTCTGATCTTTCTTTGGAGACCTTTTGCTTCTCATCCAAGAAGCTTCTTCAACTCGGACTGGATGGTGGGGAATAGAATAGAATAAGGGATAGAAGAGAAGAGAATAAGAAATAGAAGAGAAGAGAATAAGGATAGAATAGAATAGAATAAGGAATAAATAGAATAGAATAGAATAGAATAGAATAGAATAAGGAATAGAATAGAGTAAGCTATAGAATAGAGTAAGGAATAAATAGAATAGAATAAGATATAGAATAGAATAAGGAATAGAAGTTAAGAGAATAAGAAATAGAAGAGAAGAGAATAAGGATAGAATAGAATAAGGAATAAATAGAATAGAATAGAATAAGGAATAGAATAGAGTAAGCTATAGAATAGAGTAAGGAATAAATAGAATAGAATAAGGTATAGAATAGAATAGGGAATAGAATAGAGCAATGAATACAATAAAATAGAATAGAATAAAAAATAGAATGGAATAAGGAATAGAATAGATTAGAATAGAATAAGGAATAAAATAAAATAAGGAATAGAATAGAATAGAATAAGGAATAGAATAGAATAAGGAATAGAATAGAATAGGGAATAGAATAGAGTAAGGATTAGAATTGAATAAGGAATAGAATAGAATAAGGAATAGAATAGAATAAGGAATAGAATAGAATAGGGAATAGAATAGAGTAAGGATTAGAATTGAATAAGGAATAGAATAGAGTAAGGATTAGAATTGAATAAGGAATAGAATAGAATAAGGAATAGAATAGAATAGAATAGAATAAGGAATAGAATAGAATGGAATGGAATACAATAGAATAGAATTTTTTATTGGGCAAGTGTGATTGGACACACAAGGAATTTGTCTTTGGTGCAGATGCTCTTAGTGTACATAAAGAAAAATAAAATAGAATACATTCATCAAGAATCATAAGATACAACACAGTGACAGTCATAGGTTACTAATAAGCAATCAAATTATATAGGAAATAAATAAAACAATATAAAATTTAAAGACAAGCAACATGGTTATAGTCATGAATGGTAGAGATAGGTACTAGGAAGGATGAAAAGAATAATAGTAATACAGTCTTACTAGACAATATGACAGTGTTCTGGGGATTAGTTGTTTAGCAGAGTGATGGCATTCGGGGGAAAAACTGTCTTTATGAATGGAGTCAGAGCTGAAGAAGCTTCTTGGATGAGAAGCGAAACGTCTTCAAAGACAAGCCAGAAAGTCCAGTTGCCTCTTTGGGACAAGAAAGTCCAGTTGGACTGAGAATCTCTCCAGACTTCCTCCGGACTCGCCGCGCGTGGAAGAGAAGAGCAGCAAAGCGCATTTTTAAAAAACTTTTTAGAAGTTTTCGTCCTTACGCGCCCGGGCCGTCCGGCGCGCGTCTCCAAGCAACACCAACACCAACACCAACACCAACACCAACACACACACACACACACACACACACACACACACACACACACACACACACACACACACCTCTTGTTTAACCCACTTGGGAAAGGCTGGCTCTTACCAGGAGGAGATGCTTGCTTCCCTCGTTGGCCAGCCAGCTCCTGCAAGACGGAGCCATGATGCCCGCACCGGCTCCGCTTCGCCTTTCTCGGGGCAGCCCCAGACCGGGCTCTTCCTTTTCAGCTGCCGGCTGGCCAAGCCTCTCCTCTTTCTCCCCTCCTTCCGGCCTCCCCCTCTCTAGCCTCTTCCCTCGCCCCCTTCCTTTCCCTGCCCTGGGCGAGGGGGAGGGTATATCTGACCACCTCCCACCCTTCCCACCTTCCCTGCGCCTTGCAGACAACTTGCAGGGTGGCGCCGACCGGCTCCTTTGTCTGCGGCCGGGCGGGGAGAGGCGGGAGGCTTGGGCCATGCAGACATCAGCGCCTGCCAGCTTACTCTTCGTTCCCCTCCCGGGCCGACCATGGGGGTCTCCAACAAGGTGGAGGGGTGGAGATCCTCTGGCAGTCCCGTCCCCCTCCGAGCGTGCAAGCGCTGGCTCTTTTGCTTCTTGCACACCCCCGTGTCCTTGCCGAATCCCTGCCCGGGGGGGAAGGGAGGGTTGTCAGTCCGGAGCCTCTTGGTTTGTCCGAATTAAGTTCGTGTGGGATGAGCGTGGGTTGGGTGTGCATTGATTCCACGCGCGTATACAACAAACGGGTCCGTTTGAGGTGGGGGTATGTGCGTGTAAGAATGAACTGACACCATCCACACGTGCATTGACTTACTCGTATTACTCGTATTACCTTAGATTATTACACCATCACCAAAATATTTTGAGAGCTGCTCCCGAGGCATCAAAGATCAAACCAGGTAATCATATTCTACTGATGAACGTTCTTCTAGTTTTCCAATATTTAGGAAATTGGAATAGAATAGAAGTAGGAGTAGAATAGAGTAGAAAAGAGAATAGAATAGAATAGAATAGAATAACAGGATTGGATGGGACCTTGGAGGTCTTCTAGTCCAACCCCTGCTCAGGCAGGAAACCCTACACCACTTCAGACAATTTTTTATCCAACATCTTCTTAAAAACTTCCAGTGCTGGAGCATTCACAATTTCTCAGGCAAGTTGTTCAACTGATTAATTCTTCTAACTGTCGGGAAATTTCTCCTTATTTCTAAGTTCCTTCTCTCCCTGATTAGTTTCCACCCATTGCTTCTTGTCCTGCCCTCAAGTCCCTTGGAGAATAACTTGACTCCCTCTTCTTTGTGGCAACCCCTGAGATATTGGAAGACTGCTATCATGTCTCCCCTAGTCCTTCTTTTCATTAAACTAGACATACCCAGTTCCTGCAACCGTTCTTCATGTTTTTTGTTTGTTTTGTTTTTGTTTTGTTTTACTGACATTTATAGGCCGCCCTTTTCCCTGAGGGGACTCAGGGCGGCTTACAATTAATGGGAAGGGAGTGTAAGACAAAACACAAGAAAGAAAAAAAAATGTGAATAAAAAAATAAACCGATAAAACACAACATTCATTCAGCATTCGGGTGGGGCGAAGTTCGGGTCTTATCCCCAGGCCTGACGGGATAGCCAGATCTTGAGGGTTGTGCGGAAGGTCTGGACGGTGGTGAGGGTACGAATCTCCACGGGGAGATCGTTCCAAAGCGTCGGAGCTGCAACTGAGAAGGCTCTCCTCCGCGTAGTCGCCAGTCTGCACTGACTGGCGGATGGAATTCGGAGGAGGCCTACTCTATGCGATCTGATGGGACTTTTAGCTTTTAGTCCCCTAATCATCTTTCTTGCTTTTCTCTGCACTCTTTCTAGAGTCTCCACATCTTTTTTACATCGTGTGGACCAAAACTGGATGCAGAATTCCAAGGCTGTCACAGAGAAAAGGGGTGCATCCTGTTTTTCAAAGCACCTGAGGGCAGGGCAGGAAGTAACAGATGGAAACTTATGGAGGAGAGATTCAACTTAGAATGTATGAGAAATTTCCTGTGAGAAACATTAACCAATGGAAGAGCTTCCTGACTCACTGGAATTGGTAAGTTAGTAACACCATTGTTAAATCAATCAGGCTTCCCTATTGTCAGAAGGTCACAAAGGGAGTTGCGGTGAGCCAGGGACACCGCAGCCACCATAAATATGAGTCAGTTGCCAAACTTCTGAATTTTGATCACGTGACCATGGGGATGTTGCAATAGTCATAAGTGTGAAAAGCCATCATAAGCCACTTTTATCGGTGCTGTGCTGTTGCAACTTTCAACGGCCACTAAATGAATGGTTGTAAGTCAAGGAGCACCTGCATGCAATGCATTGTAGGAGATCTAAGCCTATTTTGGGATGGAATGGGACAACTCGTCGCAGCCAACTCGCCATGGAGAACTTGGTATGGTCAACTTGCCATGGACAACTCACCAAGGCCAATTCACCATGGGACAACTCAACAATTCAATTTAATTATTTAAAATAGTTAACATTATTTTAATTTTTGTCATTTACATTTCATTTTGTTTCTCCTTTGGCATTCTTTCTTTTATCCATTTCTTTGATATTAGTGTAACTCTTGTCCTGCAGTGAATTATCCTATGGCAGGTTGCCACGGAGAGTTGGTCATGGCAGTTGGCCATGGAGAGTTCGCCTTGGCAGTTGGCCATGGAGAGTTGGCTGTGAAGGGTTGGCAATGGAGAGTTGGCCATGGCAGTTGGCCATGGAGAGTTGGCCATGGCAGTTGGCCATGGAGAGTTGGCCATAGCAGTTGGCCATGGAGAGTTGGCCATAGAGAGTTGGCCGTGAAGGGTTGGCCATGGAGAGTTGGCCATGGCAATTGGACATGGAAAGTTGGCCATGGCAGTTGGCCATGGAAAGTTGGTCATGGCAGTTGGCCATGGAGAGTTGGCCGTGAAGGGTTGGCCATGGAGAGTTGGCCATGGCAGTTGGCCATGGAGAGTTGGCCATGAAGGGTTGGCCATGGAGAGTTGGCCATGGCAGTTGGACATGGAGAGTTGGCCATGAAGGGTTCGCCATGGAGAGTTGGCCATGGCAGTTGGACATGGAGAGTTAGCCATGGCAGTTGGACATGGAGAGTTGGCCATGGAGAGTTGGTCATGGCACTTGGACACAGAGAGTTGGCCATGGCAGTTGGCCAAGGAGAGTTGGCCATGGAAAGGTGGCCATGGCAGTTGGACATGGAGAGTTGTCCCATATTGGTGGTAGAAGATTTCTTCAAGAATAGGGAAAAATCTGTAAGACAAAAAAATAAACATTCTTAATGGACTATTGGAAATATAGAAGCGACATTACTTCTACTAAAGAGAGTGTTATAAAGTAGTGCCTGAACAGGTTTTCAGACTTCTGCACCGCCCGCTACATCTTATTGTGATTCAGTAAACAACTGTGCATAATTAGTATGTATCAATTTCTAGAAAAATGTTTAATTTTGTACCCTGTGGAGATTATACTAGTTTCAGTTCTCTGAAAGATTTATTGAAACAGACAGTGATTAAACCTTTTTCGTAGAATTGTATCATGCCATACATAGCCACTTGTGTGTGTAATGGTGAAGATGTTTGCCTGGAAAAAGCAGGCTCTGAGTTCTAGTCTTACCTTAGACAGGAACTCAGCGATTTTTAAGACATGTGGTCAAAGTAGAAAGAGAAAAATAGAGAAAAAAAAGATCAGTCTATAAACTTCAAGCGGAGAAACGGGAAATGTTGCAATCACTTCAATCCACAAAACATCATTACAAGCAGGAACAACAACAAAAAACTTTTTAAAGCAGTCCAATAGGGATTAAATTCGCCGCTTTATTCTTGCTTAAAGGACTAATTATTTTTTAAAAAATAATTTTTAAAAAGGGTTTCTTAGGGCAATCTTGAGAAAGAGAAAAAAAACCTCACCAGATGGAATGCTTTCACTTCTTCTTTTCCTCTGGGAGCCGTCTCCGACTATGTCAGCCTGGGAGCTGCCTGTTTGCCACCGATTGGAAGTGCTACCCTTGGGTCAATCAGGGACTTTGCGGTGTCCCTGAGACCAGCAAGGTTTTGTCTTCCCAGTCACCATCTCTTCAGGACAGTTTAGGTCCTGCTGGACCGTCCAAAGGCAAAAGTGTCATCGGCGGGCTCGACACATCGAGTCCGCACGATGTGTCATCGCAACGTTGGTTCCTCCTCTCCTAAAGAGCAGTCACGGTTGATCTCCTCCAGGACTGACCAGTTTGATTGCCTAGTTAACATCAACAGTAGCGTTGCCACATTCAACAATAGCATCCTCTAAAATTCAGGTAGTCCTCAAGTTACGACACTTCATTTAGTGACCAAAGTTACAACGGCACTGAAAAAAGTGACTTACGACCGTTTTCACACTTACAACCCTTATAGCATTCCCCACTGTCACATGATCAAATTTCAGACGCTTGGCAACTGGTTCACATTTATTAGTGATCACATGATCCCCTTTTGCAACCTTCTGATAAGCAAGAAAGCCAGTTTTACTTAATGACCATGTTGCTAACTTAACAGCTGCAGTGATTGATTTAACAACTGTGGTGGGAAATGTCATAAAATGGTGCAGCGCTCACTTTGTCTTGCTTATCAACAGAAATGTTGGGCTCAATTGTGATTGTGAGTTGAGGACTGTCTATATACCAACTGTGAAAAAAAATTAAATCAGAATAGAGCTGGAGGAGACCTTGGAGGTCTTCTAGTCCAGCCCCCTGCTCAAACAGGAGACCCTATATCATTTCAGACAAGCGGCTGTCCAGTCGCTTCTTAAAAACCTCCAGTAAGGAAGCACCCACAACTTCTGAAAGCAACTTCTGTTCCACTGGTTAATTGTTCTCACTGTTAGGACATTTCTCCTTAGTTCTAGGTGGCTTTTCTCCTTGATTAGTTTCCCTCCATTATTTCTTGCCTTGCCTTCTGGTGCTTTGGAAATTAAGTTGCCCCCCCTCCTCTTTGGGGCAGCCCCTCAAATACTGGGACTGTTCTGACCTAGGCTTCCCAAGATCACGAAGCTGACTCCTCGTCCCGATAAAACCTCTTTTATTTAGGTTAAAGGGAATTCCTCTCCAGCAAAATCCTGGCAAACTGTCTTTCATGAGATTTCACAACTACAGACCTTTATCAGGCTTGGAGAGCTTCCAGGCTGATATCTTCCAAACGCCACGCTGTAGCAGCAATTACTTGGCAAGAAGTCAAGAACAAATCTTCACTCTAATAAATTGAACTAATTGTCTCCTGCAAACTCCATTCCCCTTTCGCTCCTCTTTCTTCCCTATGGGAGGGGCCATTCACCGTCCACCTGTGCCTTTACTCCTGAGTCAGCCCCTTGTTCCTTAGCTGTTCCCTTCTGCTGGCAGCTCTGCACATGCGCACATCAGGAACAAGCTCCAGCTGTTCTTCTGCCCCACTGATGTCTGACTCTGAAGGCAGCTGATAGCTGTCAGAGGGCTCTGCCCCCCTGCCCTGCCTCCGATGCAGAGCCCTCATCAGAGCCTTCCCCAGACTACAGGACTGGCCCAGTTTCCTCCCCAACCCTCCTCACTGTCTGCTTCTGCCGCCAGCTCCACTGGCCGCTGGTGGGCCACAACAGAAATACTGATACTATGTTCCCCCCCTTAAGTCCTTCTTTTCTCTAATCTAGCCTTACTCAATTCCTGCTTCATATGTTTTAGTCTCCAGGCCTTTAATCGTCTTAGTTGCTCTTCTCTGCTCTTTTTGCAAAGTCTGAACATCTTTTTCCTGACGTGGTGGTGACCAAAACTAGATGCAGTATTCCAGATGTGGTATTTGAAGGAAAGCCCCATGAGAATAAGTTCAGATCTGTTTCAGAGGGCAATGAGACTTGGGAGAAATTGTAAGGCCGACGTTTGTATGTTCTGAGTTGAACTAATAGCAATAGCAGTTAGACTTATATACCGCTTCATAGGGCTTTCAGCCCTCTCTAAGCGGTTTACAGAGTCAGCATATTGCCCCCAACAACAATCCGGGTCCTCATTTTACCCACCTGTAAAGGCTGAGTCAACCCTGAGCCGGTGAGATTTGGACAGCCGAACTGCAGAACTGCAGTCAGCTGAAGTAGCCTGCAGTGCTGCATTTAACCACTGCGCCACCTCGGCTCCGAAGCATCTCCTGCCAATTTCCGTAGGCTCTAAATTGAGTAACAGAAACAGATTCAAATGCAGCCCCTGGAATCTGAATCTTGGGAGTTCATCTCTCTCCTGTTAATAGCCCTCCTTCTCCTAAGCATGCCATTTCCTTCCTCTAAACTCCATTCAGAATATGTGTGTGTCCCCCCCTCCCCAAATCGCATCCCCATATAACCTCTCCCACACATTCCTCCTTGAAGTTGGAGTTGAGTGAGCCAGGAGCAGCCAGGCACAGCACAGAGATGGAACTGCAAACACAAAGATGTGGAATGTGTGTTTGTGAGTGGGTGGGTGGATGGGTGGGTGATTAGCACTGGAGTATAAAAACAGATACACACACACACATACACAACAAGCTGTAAGGAACAATTGAAAGGAAATCAGTTGTCCAGCTCTCTGATGACTAAGACAGAAATTCTTCTTGACTTGGAATGAGGTCATTGGGTACAATGAAAGGAGAATAATTAAAAAAGCAAGGAGCTTGCAAACTTTTCTTTGCTGATGTCTGGGTTTTGGGGTTGTTTTGTTTGGGGGGGGCACAAGCCTGCCTCTGAAAGCTTCTGATGACAATCCAGAAGATTTTGTGTTGAGTTTCTAGAAAAAGAGTGCAGAGAAGAGCAACAAAGATGATTAGGGGACTGGGGGCTAAAATATGAAGAACGAGTTGCAGGAAATGGATATATACAGTTTAGATAAAGAAGGGACGTGGTGGCTCAGTGGCTAAGACGCTGAGCTTGTCGATCAGAAAGGTCGGCAGTTCAGCGGGTTCGAATCCCTAGTGCCGTGTAATGGAGCGAGCTCCCGTTACTTGTCCCACCTTCTGCCAACCTAACAGTTCGAAAGCACGTAAAAATGCAAGTAGAAAAATAGGAACCACCTTTTAGTGGGAAGGTAACAGCATCCTGTGTGCCTTCGGCATCCAATGCAGGGGTGGGTTCCGGCCGCCATTACTACTGGTTTGGTGCCCAACATTTTTTGCACGCGCACTCACTTCGCTCGCATGCACACCAGATACAATTCTGTCACTTACAACAGGCTCATTCTTCAGGACAGAGGTAGACCCCCCTGAAGCCCTCCAGACTGCTCCCAATGTTAGCAACATCAGCGGAGTCTGCTGGATGCAATAAATCTGGGGAAAAAATCAGGTTGCCTGCTTAAACTTTTGGTGCCAAGCAGGCATCTCTGCAAGCAAAATGTGCGTTTTAGGCTTGAGTTCCCCTGTAGCTGAAGCAAACTGAAAAGAAAATAGGTTTGCCAGTTGTCGATGGGTAATACCAGTGCCCTGAGTCTTGCCAGGTGCAGTCAGTATTGTATGGCTAAGCTAATTCCCATGGGGAAATTTCAATGCTTGGTTAATGTTTTAAGCTGACAGGTCCTTTTCCACATCACATAAAAATATTTCCCTCCCCCACCAGAGTAGAACAAAGAGAAGATCCTTCTCTCTCTCTCTCTCTCTCTCTCTCTCTCTCTCTCTCTCTCTCTCTCTCTCTCTCTCTATCTCTCTCTATCTCTCTATCTATCTATCTATCATCTATCTATCTCTATCTCTATCTCTATCTCTATCTCTCTCTCTCTCTCTCTATCTATCTATCTATCTATCATCTATCTATCTCTATCTCTATCTCTATCTCTCTATCTCTATCTCTCCCTCTCTCTATCTATATCTATATCTATATCTATATCTATATCTATATCTATATCTATATCTATATCTATATCTATATCTATATCTATATCTATATCTATATCTATATCTATCTATATCTATATCTATATCTATATCTATATCTATATCTATATCTATATCTATATCTATATCTATATCTATATCTATATCTATATCTATATCTATATCTATATCTATATCTATATCTATATCTATATCTATATCTATATCTATCTAATCGATCGATCGATCGATCGATAGATTATACATACATACATACATACATACATACATACATACATACATACATACATACATATGTTTACACACAGAGGGAAACACTAATTGGAGATACCCAGAAGTAGATTTGTACTGAAGTTTGATTGATACACATTTTTCCACCTTCAATATCATTTGTAGTAAGCTTTAGTAGATTTCAGAACTCTAGGGTGGAAGAAAGACTTGAACCCATTACACTTTCATATCAGTGGTGGGATTCAATTTTTTTACTAGCGGTTCTGTGGGAATGTTTTGGTGGGCATGACATCACTTGGTGGGCATGGCAGGGGAAGGACACTGCAAAATCCTCATTCCCTCCTGATCAGCTGGGACTCAGGAGGCAGAGAATAGATAGGGGCATGGCCAGCCAGAGGTGGTATTTATCGGTTCTCCGAACTACTCAAAATTTCTGCTACCAGTTCTCCAGAACTGGTCAGGACCTGCTGAATACCACCTCTGTTTTATATAAAAGTGGTCCTCAACTTACGACCATAATTGAGCCCAACATTTCTGTTGTTAAATGAGACATTTGTTAAGTCACTTAAGCAACAGATATGTTGGGTTCAGCTGCAGTCATAAGTCGAGGACTTCCTGTGTACACTTGCCAGTTTGTAATACTATTCAGTATTACAAGAATGGAGGCCTTTGAACTCTGGTGCTGGAGAAGACTCCTGCGAATCCCTTGGACTGCAAGGCCATCCAACCGGTCAGTCCTGGAGGAGATCAACCCTGACTGCTCTTTAGAAGGCCAGATCCTAAAGATGAAACTCAAGTACTTTGGCCACCTAATGAAAAGGAAGGATTCCCTAGAGAAGAGCCTAATGCTGGGAAAGATGGAGAGCAAAAGAAGAAGGGGACGACAGAGAATGAGGTGGCTGGATGGAGTCAACGAAGCAGTCGGCATGAGCTTAAATAGACTTCAGAGGATGGTAGAGGACAGGAAGGCCTGGAGGAATGTTGTCCATGTACATGACTTTGCAACTAACAACAACAACGATACTATTCAGAATCCCAACTTCTTCCTGGACTCCCCCAACATTGAAGGCAACTTTCCCCCAACTTCATAAAGTCTAAACTGGATTTCAGTCTTCATCTCATTGGAGGGAGGGGTACAGAATTTAACCGAAACTGGAAAGACAGCATCTTCTTCCCAGAATCTCACTCCTACTCTGTTGTTTGTGCTTGTTTGGCAAAATTGTTGTGGTACAGCATGGACAAAAATGCTCATTTCTCCATTACCTTGGCCTTTTGGTATGACTCTATTTCTCTTTGTAATCTGTTGTTCATTAAGGTTATTTCATCATTCAGTAATCCTAAACTTGAGTTTTAGCCAGAGCTCAGTCCTGGAAGAATAATTTCTGTTGCCAGCATGTAATTCTGGAATAAATCGAAGCCAGCATTGAGAAAGGAAATGACCTTGAGCGTATTCTAAAACAGAAGCACAGATGTGTGTTTGTGTCTGTGTGTGTGTGTGTCTTTGTGTACAGAGACTGCAACAGTAATTTTACCCAAAGAGGGCTGATATATTCCTAGCCTAGTGTTTCTCAACCTTGGAAACTAGCAGGGGGACTTCTGGGAGTTGAAGTCCACACAGTTTGAAGCTGCCAAGGCTGAGGAACATCGATCTAGCCCATTGTGTAGGAGGGTTGGGATAAAAATACAAAGACTAAAGACCCTGTGCCCACCCTCCCTTCCACAAGTGTATGCAAGGACCCATTTCTTGTTTTTATTAATGATCATGGGAGATGATTTTTAAAATTTTTTGTTTACTTACTAACTGATAACCCAGCATTTACTGTGTATTTATTTATAGGGGGGAAATGTCTGGCCCAAACGTAATTTCTAATGTTGGATTTTCCCCCTTACCAGAGGGGGGGGCTCTTGTGGAGTATTGTGAAGCCGTTACCATGGCAACTCCACTGTGCTATACAGTAGAAACCATTTTAGGGCAGTACAGTAGAAGCCATTTTAAGGCACAACAGGCTGTATCTTAACAGAACACTACCAAGGGATGTATTTTTATCCATAGAGTAAATCATCTGTGTACCAAGTTTGGTTGAAATTGCTCAAAGCATTCCAGAGTTATGCTGGAACACACACAAACAAAGAGAGAGAGAGAGGGAGGGAGAGGGAGAGAGGGAGAGGGAGAGAGAGAGAGAGATAAATTTTGCTCTCCATCTGGAGGCATTTGTTGAGATGGGCAGCTCTACCAATGGAAGGAAGGAAGGAAGGAAGGAAGGAAGGAAGGAAGGAAGGAAGGAAGGAAGGAAGGAAGGAAGGAAGGAAGGAAAGAACAAACAAACAAAGCTTAGTGGGGATTTAAATGCTCATTTATTCATTTGTATTTCCCTTCCACACTACAATGTCACTGAAAATCAACAATTTACTGCCAACTTTCATTTGCGAAATGCCACCAAGTAGCTACTGAAAGAAAATGGGGCTAGGTCTGCCTGCCCCACAGATACAGTTTGGCTTTAAAGAGCCGTGGTGGCACAGTGGTTAGAATGCTGTATTGTAGGCTAATTCTGTTGACTGCCAGGAGTTCGATTCTGATCAGCTCAAGGTTTACTCAGCCTTCCATCCTTCCGAGGTTGGTAAAACGAGGACCAAGATTGTTGGGGGCAATATGTTGACTCTGTAAGCTGCTTAGAGAGGGCTGTAAAAGCACTGTGAAGCAGTATATAATTCTAAGCATTATTGCTATTGCATTCTTCATTCTGAAAGAATCAGAGGAAAGGGGGGGGAATAAAAATTGTGGGGCTTTTTGGGGTGATGCTGTTTTGTGTTTTGGAGTGGCGCAGTGGCCTACAGGTGGAGCTCTCACCTCACAATCAGAAGGCTGTGAGTTTGATCCTAGGTAGAGGTAGGTATTTTTCTCTGGGCACAATGAGAATTTATCTGCTGAATAAAATTCCACATTGGTGACAGGAAGAGCATCCGGTCATTAAACACTCTACTTAGCTCTATTCAGTTGCCCAGACTCCACCCTACAAGGGATTATGGGGTCGTTGAAAGTCGTTGCTGTTTTGCATTTTGTTCTATGCTCTAAAAACACTAGTACATTATTTATATTTGTAAAAAAAAAAAATTACGGATCATTGCAAAGGCAGTATTTTCCATATGTATCAGAGGTAGGTTCCTACTGGTTCAGACCAGTTGGGCCAAGTAGACAATAACTCGGCCAGATATACGCCTGAACCAGTTCTATGCTCGATGGTGCCATCTTGATTTTCTATTCTGCACATGCACAGAACAATCTCCATTGGAAAAATGCTCTTTTTTCATTTTCTAATGTTGTGCAAATGCACAACATTAAAACATTTTGCACACCAAACCGGTAGTAATGCCGGCTGGAACCAATCCCTGTTATGTCTCCATCAGTTGTGGGTTCCAGGTTGTACACCCCAGTATGGATGTACTGTTGCCTGCCCGGAGGACCGGGTACCATTCCGGTACGGTGCTCCGGAGGGCCCACCCGCCCGCCCGAGCTCCTTACCTGTATTTGAGCTCTTCAGCGCTTTCACGCATATGCACGGAGCGCACAGCACCTGGCCAATGCTCCACTGAGCAGCTGGAGCATCGTGGAGGCATCGCAAGAGGTAAGGATGCATGCGCGCATGTGCGCGCACACTGTACGCGCTCATGTGGTGGATGCCGGGCCCCGTTGCAACCGTACCAGTTGCAACAGGATCCAGAACCCACCACTGGTCTCCATCTTTTCTTTTTTTTTAATTTTTATTTTAAACACATAAACACATCAACAAAAACAAACACATGACTTAAAACAACATAGGAACAAGAAGTTCCATCATATATCATACAGCAGTTCCGTATCGGTTTCTTTACAGTTAAGCGTTTTCCCTTGTATAAGAGCCGAGGTGGCGCAGTGGTTAGGGTGCACTACTGCAGGCCACTTCAGCTGACTGTTATCTGCAGTTCAGCAGTTCTAATCTCACCGGCTCAAGGTTGACTCAGCCTTCCATCCTTCCAAGGTGGGTGAAATGAGGACCCAGACTGTGAGGGTGATATGCTGACTCTGTAAACCGCTTAGAGAGGGCTGAAAGCCCTATGAAGCGGTATATAAGTCTAACTGCTATTGCTATTGCTATTGTATCTTGCATTCATGGTCCCCTTATTCATTATCCATTTTTATGTACAATTCTATATTTATTTTACTTAGCTATTTATAACAAAATATTGTTTACCTATATTGTGCTTTATATTCTTACTATCATTTATTCTCTTACATACAATTATAGGTATACATTCACATAGTTATTCTTTTTCTTTGCCATTCTTATACTTTTGTTATTCCATTTGAAATGTTATAATATACAGTTTGAGTTGCTTTGTTTACCATCCCTAGCGCCTGTTGTAACACCACCTTATTTTCCCTTTCTTTTCTCCATCTTTTCTATAAACCAATAAGATAGTGAGCAGCGGAAACGTCTAATACAGTTCTACAAAATTATAGAGACCACAAGAAATGTTTGTATGGAATGTCTTAAGAAACACCAAATACCGGTAAAGTTTTTGTATTTATATGATCATTCTCAATCGCTAAACCAAAATGCACTTAAAATGCAACCTTGCAGAGTTTGGGGTGCAGGAGTGGGTAGAAAGTGGTGAAGATGTTGTTTCGTTGAAGGCCAAGTTGTCTAGAATCACACGTCTGTCTTTGGATTTGGGATGTTTTGGGGATTCTAATTTTTCAAGGATGCTAATCATCAAAGGCAGTGTTGCAAAAACAACCATGGCTTTAGATAATGCTAGAAAAACTGCCCATCACATTCCTCATAAGTACATCCCATTCTCTCCAAATCCTCCTTATTCAAACAAGCTTACATTCTTGGGCTGCTTAAAGATGAGAACAAAATGAGGTTGGTATCTGCATGATTTATTCTCTGCTTAGCCCATCACAGCTAAGCTTCTGCTATCCTTATTTATCAACTGGATGATTGACTGGTAGACATATTGAACCTTGTAGAATATATCCACCCTCCTTCCCCAATGGATATTGATGATGAGGATGAGGATGAGGATGATAATAAGGAGGAGGAGGAGGAGGAGGAGGAGGAGGAGGAGGAGGAGGAGAAGGAGAAGGAGAAGAGAAGAAGAAGAAGAAGAAGAAGAAGAAGAAGAAGAAGAAGAAGAAGAAGAAGAAGAAGAAGAAGAAGAAGAAGAAGAAGAAGAAGAAGAACCACCACCAAAGTACAGAAAAATTGCTGCAGGCTGTGAAAATGGAAAACAGCATAAAAACAACAGAAACCAAGGCAGAATGTAAGGAAAAACAGCTGGATGACAGATTAAATAGATGGAAAACCAAAGCTTTGCATGGACAGCACTTGAAAAACATTGAAGGAAAATGTGATGACAACTTGACATGGACATGGCTTAAGAGGGGAACTATCAAGAAAGAAACGGAAGGTTTAATACCGATTGCTCAAGAACAAGCACTACAAACTAATGCCATGAAAGCGAAGATACAAAAATCCACCGACAACCCAAACTGCCGACTTTGCAATAACAAAGTCGAAACTGTTTCACATTTAACATGTGAATGCAGCAAAATCGCACAAACTGATTACAAAGCTAGACATGACCGAGTTGCTAAATTAATCCACTGGTCACTCTGTAAAAAAAATATGATTTACCTGTATTCAGAAAGTCATGGGAACATAAAGTGGAAAAAGTTATCGAAAATGAGAAGGTGGAGATCTTGTGGGACTTTCGAATACAAACGGATCGTCATTTGGAGCACAACACGCCAGATATCACGGTTGTAGAGGGCCGAAGTGTACATTTTATTGCTATCGCTGTTCCTGGAGATGCCAGAGCCGAAGAAAAAGGATTAGAAAAAATAACGAAATATCGCGACCTGCCCATTGAAACTACACGGCTATGGATGAAGCATGTAAGAGTCATACCCATTGTCATCAGGGCACTTGGCACCATGTCCAAGAATTTTACAAGATGCATCAACAAATTGCAGCTTCCTGCAATAACACCAGCGGAATTGCAAAAAACTGCACTACTCAGAACATCTTATATTTTAAGAAGGTACTTGGTTGATACCTAGGACGCTGGCAGCAAACCATATCAACCAGTAGCACCAGTCACTGGTATTTGTGATGCATTTTTGAATGTTCAGTTGGCTGAGATTCATGTTTAATGAATAAAGTATATAATAATAATAGGACTACTGATGGTGTTTATACCATTTGACATATTTGCTTATTTTGCTTATTATTGTGTTATAAAAAGTTTATGTTGCTATTTATGAGCCGGTTATAGTCCAAATGATTGGAATGGCAAAAACAAAACAAAACACCCTTTCATAATCTCCTCTTCCTTCTTCTCCAGAATATCACAGAGGTGCAACTTATAGTATATTTTACAATTCAAATGCTTTGGACTTGGCTCTTCTCCTTGTTCTCCTCCTTCTTCTCCATCTCCTCCCGCTCCTCCTCCTCCTCCTCCTCCTCCTCCTCCTCCTCCTCCTCCTCCTCCTCCTCCTCCTCCTCCTCCTCCTCCTCCTCCTCCTCCTCCTTCTCCTCCTCCTCCTCCTCTTCTTTCTTCTCCTCCAGAATATCGCAGAGGTGCAACTTATAGTATCTTTTACAATTCAAGTGCTTTGGACTTGGCTCTTCTCCTTTTCCTCCCACTCGCCTTCCTACTCCTCTCCCTCCTTCTCCCCTCCTCCTCCTCCTCTTTCTTCTTCTTCTTCTTCTTCTTCTTCTTCTTCTTCTTCTTCTTCTTCTTCTTCTTCTTCTTCTTCTTCTTCTTCTTCTTCTTCTTCTCCTTCTCCTTCTCCTTCTCCTTCTCCTTCTTCTCCTCCTCCTCCTCCTCCTCCTCCTCCCGCCTTCTCCCTTACCTCTTCCCATTCTTGTGCCTCTTCTTCCTCATCCACTAGTCATTAACCATTTGCTATTTCCAGCAGTTTCCAACAACTTGCAAGTTGGAGAGCATGTCTCCCCTCCCTTGCCTAGCAAGAGAATTGGCTGAGATGCTTCCTCCACCTTATTTCTTCTGTGGGCTAAGATATCTCTTCTTCCACCTATTACCCCAGTTGTTGTCTTTTCTCCTCTTTCCGAAAGGTTATTCTCACAGCTGATTACAATGTCTTGCCAATGTCTTCCCTTGACTTTTGATTGGAAGGTGCCAACTACTGGAGAGTCAGGGGTGGACTACTACGGGTTCGCCCGGGTTCGGGAAAACCCGTAGCTAATGTTATGGCCGGTTTGGAGAACCTCCAAATCCCACTCCTGGCTGGCCCCGCCCACCCTGCCTCGCCCCTCCCCTCCCAGGAGTCTCCACATGGCCCATTTTGGATGTGAAGTAAATGCAGGGTCCGTGCAGAGGCTCGAGGA
This sequence comes from Thamnophis sirtalis, assembly GCF_051295495.1. Lineage (NCBI taxonomy): Eukaryota > Metazoa > Chordata > Lepidosauria > Squamata > Natricidae > Thamnophis > Thamnophis sirtalis. The sequence goes on from NW_028261388.1 coordinate 9,632,007, forward strand.
CGGGGAAAAATGGGCCTCCTAGAAGTTCCGGAAGGCTGGACACGAGCCCGGGGGAGGGCCTCCAGAGCCCGGGAAGGCAGTTTTCACCCTCCCAGATGATCGAGGGACGTGAAAATGCCCCCCATGGTGCAGTAGGCCAACTAGTCCATGCCACCCAGCAACCAGGCAGAGAACCCGTTGCTGACATTTTTGAAGCCCACTGCCGTGGAGTGTGATTATGATGTGACAGACAAGATATGGGTCCTCTTCAGAGGTGGGTTCCTACCAGTTCACACCTATTCGGTAGAACCGGTTCATCAAATCTATCGAACCGGTTGGAAGAGGTTCCACCAGTGGACCCGGAAAGCAGGCCACACCTACAGAAGAGGTTCCAAAATTTTTTGAAACCCACCACTGGTCCTTGGATATGATTATTCTACACTATCATGCTCATATTTATAAAACTCAGTGCCTCTGTGGAAGGTAAGGATGACTACTGCGTTTGTGGTGCAATCAGAACATTGCATGTGTTGAAGTTGTTTTAACGCAAACCAAAGATGCCTTTTAAAAAACAAGTTTCCATCATATTCTTATGCATGCCAGTGCTGTGTGTGAGGTAATTGAAGGTGGTTCTGACAAGTGTCGTAGGCATCTTCATAACCGGTCACATGGGCGGCAAGCCACTCCCATCCGGTCACATGGGTGGCAAGCCACTCCCACAAAAGAGGCCACACCCACAGAGTAGGTTCTAACAATTTTTGAAACCCACCACTGGTCCTCTTGGAATTAAATAAATGTATCTTCTTTTTGAAAGAAAGTTGAAAGCAAATGCACCAGGTCCACCTGGTGCACCAATTGCGTCCCTACCTGAACCAGGAGGCTCTCACAACAGTCACTCAGGCCCTTGTGACCTCAAGACTGGACTACTGCAATGCGCTCTACGTGGGGCAGCCCTTGAAGGGTGTTCGGAGACTTCAGCTTGTCCAGAATGCAGCCGCGCGAGCGATTGTGGGTGCACCTCAGTACACCCACGTTACACCTATCCTCCGCGAGCTGCACTGGCTGCCTATTGGTCTCCGGATACGCTTCAAGGTGCTAGTCATCACTTATAAAGCCCTACATGGTATTGGACCTGGGTACTTGAGAGACCGCCTCCTGCCAATTACCTCCCAAAGACCTATTAGATCCCACAGACTAGGCCTCCTCCGAATTCCATCTGCCGGCCAATGCCGATTGTCAACCACCCGGAGGAGGGCCTTCTCTGTGGCTGCTCTGGCCCTCTGGAACGATCTCCCAATGGAGATTCGGACCCTCCCTACCCTTCAGGCTTTCCATAAAGCCATTAAGACCTGGCTGTTCCGACAGGCCTGGGGCTGTTGAGTCCCATCCCCACTCGAATTGGTGTGTTTGTTGAGACCTTTTAAACTGGTTCTGTATGGTTGTCTGTTCTTCCTTTTGTATTGTTCCCTTCCCTTCTGGTTTTGTTAGCCGCCCTGAGTCCCTTCAGGAATAGGGCGGCATACAAGTTGAATAAAACCTGAAACCTGAAACCTGAATGAGACTTGGTATAAATATGTGGGTGAATATCTCTTGCCACCTGGTATTGCTTTTCTTAAATACCAAAAGAAGATACGATGCCCTTCCTTTTCATATTAATTTTTAACTGCTATCATTATTCTCTTGCTTTTTGTGCCTTGTAGAAAACCTCAGTATTATCTGCTTCAAGATTTCCCAGGAGTTTGAGGTCAATCAAGTTTTTACTCTCAAAAGGATTTTTTCCCCATCACTTCTGGGAATAGCCTTCTAAGCTTTGTTAATTTCATCAGTGCCTTACAGGGGGGTAACATAATAAACAGAGCTATTCCTTGCCAAACAACACAGGAAGGAGGGTAAAAAAAAAACCCAGCGGAACGGTTATCTAGGAATGTTGTTAGATCATACTGTCAAATCTTTCTTTTAAGGACTCTACAAACTTAAAGTTAAGACAGGTTCCTATAACTGCAACATTTTGAACCAAGGAAGTCTTGGAGTGCACTTTTCTCTAAGCCACCATCTTTGAAAAATACTTATGCTGGTCTAGGATTACAATAAAGATTTGACTTGAACTGTTTGTAATTAAATATTATGTTTCATGTATAAACACTAAAGTGATTCTCATTGAATGGTGCAGCCATCTTAAGTTAAATAAAAATACAGCCCTGAATTTTACAGACCAAACTTAAAGTCTTTCATCTAAAGATGCATCTCAAACATCCTTCCATGAACATTGCAAAATGGTCTCCTCGGAATATTTTTACTTATTTGTCATATTTAGGTAAATAAAAGGGAGATGGTGGCTCAGTGGCTAACACACTGACCTTGTCGATCAGTTCAAACTCCCTAGCGCCGCGTAATGGAGTGAGCTCCTGTTTCTTGCCCCAGCTTCTGCCAACCTAGCAGTTCAAAAGCACATAAAAATGCAAGTAATAAAATAGGAAGTATCTTTGGTGGGAAGGTAACAGCGCTCCGTGCGCCTTCGGTGTTTAGTCATGCGGGCCACATGACCATAGAAACGTCTTCGGACAGCGCTGGCTCTTCAGCTTTGTAAGGGAAATGAGCACCGCCCCCTAGAGTCGGGAACTTCTAGTAGTTATGTGCGAGGGGAACCTTTACCTCTATCCCCAACACTCTTCCCACGAGAAAGGAAATCTCTTATTTGAATTTCTAGAGAGATGCTGTAGCCAAGGTTGATCATGGATGGGTCAACTGAACACTACTTTATAATGCCTTGGTAAGACCACCCTTGGAATATTGTGTCCAGTTTTGGTCACCACAAGATTAAAAAAAGATGTGGAGACTCTAGAACAGGGGTAGTCAACATTTTTATACCTACTGGCCACTTTTGTATCTCTGTTAGTAGTAAAATTTTCTAAGCGCCCACCGGTTCCACAGTAATGGTGATTTATAAAGTAGGGAAATTACTTTATAAAATTTATAAAGCAGAGTTAGAGCAAACTCCTACCGCCCACCATGAAAGCTGGAACGCCCACTAGTGGGCGGTAGGGATCAGGTTGATTACCACCAGTGGTGGGTTTCAAAAATTGTTCGAACCTACTCTGTGGGTGTGGCTTCCTTTGTGGGAGTGGCTTGCTGCCCATGTGACCGGATGGGAGTGGCTTGCCGCCCATGTGACCGGATATGAAGATGCCGACGACACTTGTCAGAACCACCTTCAATTACCTCACACACAGCACTGGCATGCATAAGAATGTGATGTAAACTTGTTTTTTAAAAGGCGTCTTTGGTTTGCGTTAAAACAACTTCAACACACGCAATGTTCTGATTGCACCACAAACGCAGTAGTCATCCTTACCTTTCACAGAGGCACTGAGTTTTATACATATGAGCATGATAGTGTAGAATAATCATATCCAAGGACCAGTGGTGGGTTTCAAAAAATTTTGGAACCTCTTCTGTAGGTGTGGCCTGCTTTCCGGGTCCACTGGTGGAACCTCTTCCAACCGGTTCGGTAGATTTGACAAACCGGTTCTACCGAATAGGTGCGAACTGGTAGGAACCCACCTCTGATTACCACTGCTCTAGAAAGAGTGCAGAGAAGAGCAACAAAGAGGATTAGGAGACTGGAGGCTAAAACTTATAAAGAACGATTGCTGGAATTGGGGGTGACTAATTTAATGGAAAGAAGGACTAGGGGTGACATGATAGCAGTGTTTCAATATTTGAGGGGCTGCCAGAAAGAAGAGGGGGGAGGGGTCAACCTATTTTCCAAGGCACCAGAAGGCAGGACAAGAAGCAATGGATGGAAACTTATCAAGGAGAGAAACAACCTCGAACTAAAGAGATCCAGAAAAGTAAGGGCTAACTGGAATTGACCATGGTTTCAGCATATTTTTATACTTCGAAATGACCCCACATGTTTGACATAACAAGATACAGGGAAAATCAAACACATTTTGCAGTTAATGAGCTTTGCTTCCAAGGCCTGAAGTATCTGTAGGCCATATTTACATTCTTACTTAGAAAACAAAGTGAGGAATTTTCATTTGAGGCTCAGGAGGAATGTCATACATTCAATTAAAAGGGTTTCCATAAAATAGAAATATATACAACTGACTAAGAGCTTCTTTGCAAGAACTCTGCTGCAAGGAGTCTACTTCATTCGAGCTTTCAATAATTTACCAGGTTCTGATAGTTTGAGGGCTTTGGAAATGTCTGGGAAAAACTCATTTATCTCAGACTTCTGCCTCAGATAGAATGATCATAAAGTTGGACTCACACTTTGTTGATAAATTGTACAGGCAACTATTGTTTCTTTATTGCTTTGAGTATTTCAAGCAAAGGACTTAATCGATGATGATAAATGACTTTCTCTCATCGTTTATAGTAATAAGTACTAGCTATGCCAGTGAATTTCAGAACTATCTCCTCAGAGATGTAAAATTAGATGTCAGGCTGAGTCTGACCACACTCTTATTCTGGTGTGTGTACGTGTGTGTGTGTGATGAGTGTAGGCAAGTCCAGAGATGCTTGTTGAAGACAGTTGTTGGGCACAACCCACAGAAGAGTGCTAAAGATCTGAACATGAGATTGTGTTTGGAGTGTAACACGTTCTTTACATCTTATCTCCAATGGGGGGGGCAGCGATACAGAAAATAACAGAATGATAAGTTGGAAGGGACCTTGGATGTCTTCTAGTCCTACAAATTCTGATCAAGCAGGAGACCCCAGATGATTTCAAACCATTGGTTCAATTCAACTAGAAGTAAGCCATATGCCAGTTTGTCTCACAGAGATAGAATATCTATCTTATCTAGAGTATCTCTAAAAGTGGAATATTTCATCCAGTTTTGGTTGTCGTGATATAAAAAAGATGTCAAGGTTCTAGAACAGGGTTGTTAAACTTGCAGTATCACGGTGGTATCATATGATGTATTGTGACTTTTTCCCCCTTTCGCTAAATCGGGCATGGGCGTGGCCAGCCTGTGAGGCATTCAGCCTGTGGGCTGTGAGTTTGATAGCCTTGCTCTAGAAAGAAGAGCAACAAAGATGCTTAGGGGTTTGGAGACTAAAACATATGAGGAACAGTTGCAGGAACTAGCTATGTCTAGTTTAATGAAAAGAAGGACCAGGGGAGACATAATAGCAGTCTTCCAGTATCTCCGGGGATGCCACAAAGAAGAGGGAATTAAGCTATTCTCGAAAGCACCTGAAGGCAGGACAAGAAGCAATGGGTGGGAGCTAATCAAGGAGAGAAGCCACAGCTGCGGAAATACCAACCCAAGAAAATAAAAATTAAGAGCTGGAAGAGATACCTACAACAATAGAAAAGAGAAAGGAAGAGAAGAGGAGAGGAAGAGGATGGAAGGAAGATAAAGGAGAGGAAGATGGAAGGGAGGAGAAGAGTAGAGAGGGCAGGAAGGGGGAGAGGAAGAGAGTAGGGGAGAGGAAAGGGAAGAAGGAAGGGGAAGGAGAGAGGAAGGAAGGAAGAAAGGAGAGAAGGGAGGGAGGAGAAAAGAAGGTAGTGTCAAAACAGGCGAGGGATGGTAAACAAAGCAACCCAAATGATATATTATAACTCTGTAAATGCAATAATAAATGTATAAGAATGATGAATGTAAAAAAAAGGCATAATAATTATGTGAATGTATAGCTATAATTATATGTAGAGGACAAAAAATAAAATAAAAAACTTTTTTCAGAAAAAGGAGAGAAGTAACCTAGAACTTAAGGAGAAATTTCCTGAAAGAGAGAACAATTAATCGGTGGAACGACTTGTCTCCAGAAACAACACATGACCAACGGGTGTGCTGCAATCATCGTCAGCGTGAAAAACAGCCATGCCACTTCTTTCAATGCCATTTTAACTTCAAACTATCCCTAAATGAGGCTGTTGTGTAAGTCAATGACTACTTGTACACCAAAATTGTTCTGTAAGCTGTAGCAATAGCAATAGCAATAGTTAGACTTATATACCGCTTCATAGGGCTTTCAGCCCTCTCTAAGCGGTTTACAGAGTCAGCATATTGCCCCCAACAACAATACGGGTCCTCATTTTACCCACCTCAGAAGGATGGAAGGCTGAGTCAACCTTGAGCCTAGTGGGATTTGAACAGCAGAACTGCTGAACTACAGTCAGCTGAAGTAGCCTGCAGTGCTGCATTTAACCACTGCGCCACCTCGGCTCTTGACGGTAGCAGCTTGACGGTATCCAAAAGATGGAAAACAGGCTGTTTCAAAGGTCTTCTTCCAGATATTCTCTGGGAATTCATACCTGGCCCTTCCTCTTTCTCTTGGCGTAGTAACATGGTAGGTTTCATTGTCAAAACCTGTCTTCTAAGGAGCATCTCACCTTGACTGTTCCTTCTGATCCCAGGGAATATGAGAGACACATCACAACTTGCCTTTCTAACAAATAAAAACTGGAGAAAAAATGAGATAATATTTATAGCACTATTTCCTGCCCATTTAGCAGCAAGATTTCTAATGAGAAGCACCAACTCTCCCCCCTTGAAAGATAAGTGAATCTCGCAAGGAATAAAGAAAAGGGAACTGTAGAGCCGAGGTGGCGCAGTGGTTAAATGCAGCACTGCAGGCTACTTCAGCTGACTGCAGTTCTGCAGTTCAGCTGTTCAAATCTCACCGGCTCAGGGTTGACTCAGCCTTCCATCCTTCCGAGGTGGGTAAAATGAGGACCCGGATTGTTGTTGGGGGCGATATGCTGACTCTGTAAACCGCTTAGAGAGGGCTGAAAGCCCTATGAAGCGGTATATAAGTCTAACTGCTATTGCTATTGCTAACTTTAAAATAAAATGATTTTTGAGATTTTTAGATGCAAATATTAAAAGACAACTCTGCCAACCTGGCTATTACAAAGCTATTTTAGCAAATGATTTGAACAAGAAAAGGATATAAAAGGGAACAGAAGAATATTGAGAGACCTCAGTCTGCCTTTAGTGATCTGCCGATAAAGAAAATTTGCCTTAAAGAGATTATTAGCACAGAATCTCTGTAGGTTTGGTTCAAATCAATAGCAGAAAAATGTCCTTGAACTATATAAAGCAATTTAAAAGATTCCAATACCGGGAAAACAAGGATTACAGATATCAGTTTATAACTTGACATTTTATCTATATCTACTCCACGTAATAGGCATTTGAATCAGATTTTCCTTCTTATCCAATTCACTGGAACAGTTTTTCTATACGTCCCCAACCCAAGACTTAGAGTGTTTTCAATTTTATTTTATTTTTAACCTGGCACTTAATTATCTTCTCCCAGATCTCTCCCTTTATCTTCTAAAAAGAAGAAGCCTTCTTTCTTTCTTTCCTTAACTCCTTCCTTCCTTTTTTCTTCTTCCTTCCTCTGTCCTTTTCTTTTCTTCCTTCCTTCTTCCTTCCTTCCTCTTCCCTCTTTCTTTCTTACCTTCCTCCCTCTAGACTTTACCTCCCTCCCACCCCTTCCTTCCTTCCTTCCTCCCTCCCCTCCCCTTCCCTCTTCTTTCCTTTCTTTATTTCTTTCCTTCCTTCCTTCTTTCTTTTTCTTTCCTCCTTCCCTCCCTCCCTCCCTCCCACCTCCCTCCCTTCCTTCCATCCAGCATGCCTGCTAAAATCCATACCAAAGAGAAAGAGTACACTTAATCCTTAATTTATGACAGCAATGAAACCTGGCCATTATGATTGCAAGTGGTGATATTAAACAAGGCACCTCCATTTCCCTTTGGTAGCTGGATGGGACGGAGGCCCAGGGCTGTAGCTGTAACAGCTGTTTGACTCTTAGCAATTCTATGGCTCAGGTTTCTCTATATCTTCTGATCTTGCACTACTACTTGGAGTTTTTCTGTGTTTTTGGCTGTTGTCATCTTTGATGGTGTCCAGTCACCATGTTCTTTGGTGGCCTGGTTCCTCCGAAACATCTTCAGGATAACCATGAGTTGGATGACTGGGAATATCCATAGACATTTAGTCCCGATAAAAAGCAAATCCAGAAGTACTTAGCCCTTAAGTGGTTTGTAATATTACATTGACAGAATCTTGCAGTGTTAGCAGGCGTGGCTTTGACTTCCTAATCTCCCTTGAAGGGCTGGCAATTATTCCTAGTTCAACCACCATAACTGAAAACCACATGAAAAATCAAAATATGCCTTCTTGTGTGCATTCCATTTTGATAAATCGAATGTACCAGTGGTGGGATTCAGCCAGTCCGTACCTATTCGGGAGAACCGGTTGGTAACTTTTTAAGCAGTTCGAAGAACCAGTTGTTGGAAAAAATCTCCTTTTGTTTCATTCCACTTTACAGAGCTAATCCTGTAAGGAAGGCAGGAAGGAAACATTCTGGCCTAATCTTTATTGTCCTGCTTACAGAAACTGCCTCTCCCCTTAACTCTTATTACATTGTAACTGCTAAGGCGAAGCCCCCATTGACGTGAGTGACGTTGAGTTGGCCACTCCCAACCAGTCACATGACCACTGAGCCACGCCCACCCAGCCGTTCATTAGGGCAGAGAACCGGTTGTTAAATTATTTGAATCCCACCACTGGGATGTACCTTTCATAGATGTCCCACAAAGTCCTCCCTTTGTGTTCTGTTCTGTCCTAGTGCATTCCTCTCCAATCCCAAGGTTAATATCCATAGCTTTCTTACATTCTTTTCACGGCACTTTCTCCTCTTTGTCTTTCCAATTGGAGTTAATCATCAGCTTGCTTATTGGAAAAGTAAGGGAAATGCCATGTTTATCTAACACCAGCTGATAACATGGCATTGTCCTCAATGTATGACCACAACTCAACCCAAAATGTAGGTTACTAAGTGAGAAATTGGTTAAGTGAGTTTTGCCCCATTTTATGACTTTTTGTTGCCGCATTTGTTAAGTGGATCATGGCAATTGTTAAATTAGTTACACGGCTGTTAAGGGAATATGACTTTCCCATTGACTTTGTTTGTCAGAAGGTTGCAGAAGCGGGTCACAAGACCCTGGGACACTACAACCGTCATAAATGTGAGTCACTTGTCAAGCATCCGAATGTAAGTCATACGACCAAAAGGATGCTGTATGCAACGGTCGTAACAGAGGTGGTATGCAATGGTTCGCAACAGTTTGGGCGAAACGGTAGTGGCGGTGGTGCGAGGCTCCGTCCACCCACCCAGACATCATCAAGGACTTTCTGTGCATGTCCAGATGTGCTACCGAACCAATAGTGAAGAAAATAGAATACCGTTACTGGGTCGTAAGTGTGAAAAATGGTCATAAGTTACTTTTTTCATTGCCCTTATACCTTTGAAAGGTCACTAAGTGAAATGCTGTAAGTTAAGGATTATCTGTATAGGCTGTTTTAATATAGGCAGCATCCCAGGAGCTGAAAAAGGGGTGGTGATATTACGCGTGGCATGATGTCACTGAACAAAAGACATGGAGACTCTAGAAAGAGTGCAGAGAAGAGCAACAAAGAGGATTAGGGGACTGGAGGATAAAACATATGAAGAATGGTTGCAGGAACTGGGTATGTCTAGTTTAATGAAAAGAAGGACTAGGGGAGACATGATAGCAGTGTTCCAATATCTCAGGGGTTGCCACAAAGAAGAGGGAGTCAAACTATTTTCCAGGGCACCTGAGGGTAGAACAGGAAGCAACTGTTAAGGAGCAAAACAGTTGTACGTCCTCTTGAGTTTCTGGGATTAAGATTAAGAGCAAGATTAGAGCAACAAAGATGATGAGGGGACTGGAGACTAAAACATATGAAGAACGGTTGCAGGAACTGGGTATGTCTACTTTAATGAAAAGAAGGACTAGGGGAGACATGATAGCAGAACTCCAATATCTCAGGGGCTGCCACAAAGAAGAGGGAGTCAATCTATTCTCCAAGGCACCTGAGGGTAGAATAGGAAGCAATGGGTGGAAACTAATCAAGGAGAGAAGCAACTTAGAACTGAGGAGAAATTTCCTGACAGTTAGAACAATTTATCAGTGGAACGACTTGCCTCCAGAAATTGTGAATGCCCCAACACTGGAAGTCTTTAAGAAGATGTTGGATAGCCATTTGTCTGAAACGGTATAGAGTTTCCTGCCTAGGCCGGGGAGTGGACTAGAAGACCCCCAAGGTCCCTTCCAACTTTGCTATTGTATTTGTATTTGAAGTATCTATTGCCTATCATTGGTATCCTAAGATCATGACACGAGTGATGCAAATTGATGCGGTCATTGAAATGTTTTCTGCCCTCCCGACTGAACTGCAATAGCTGAATGTAATAAATGACCCGTAATAGGGTTAAAATTGCATGAAAACTGTCATTTGGGCAGAAAATCAAGCTTAACACTACTTTCTGTAAACTGTTTTAGTTGACCATTTAATTACACCATTTCCTGCCAATGCTTTTAAACTAATGAATTGTGTTCCAGTGGACACGCTTTCAAAAAGGAAGAAGGGCTAGGAGAAAAGAGAACACTTTTAGTGAATTAAAACATGAATACCAGCATATTTGCAGGATACGGTCAATTGGCTCAGCCATCTCACTGTACCAAAGGTTGCTTAATCATAATTTATAGACTAAACAATGTTTGGTTGGTCTCACATAAGATACAGTACTAAACCCTAAACTACATTCTCCCAACATTTGCTGAGTTTACACATTGTCCTAAGCCGTTAGCAACAAAAATGATCAGGGCCCTGAAGGCTGAAACATATGAAGAACGGTTGCAGGGACTGGGTATATCTAGTTTAATGAAAAGAAGGACTAGAGGTGACATGATGGCAGTGTTTCAATATCTTACGTGCTGTCACAAAAAAAGAGAAAGTCAAGCTATTCTTCAAAGCACCTGAAAGCAAGACAAGGCACCATAGCATAGAATAATATTTTATTTGACCAAGTGTGCTAAATACACAAGGAGTTTGTCTCTGGTACAAAAGCACTCGGTATACTTGCAAAATAAAAGTTACATTAATACTATTAATACTAAAAGTGTGCAACCAGAGGAAGAGGTAAATAACAGGAAGGAGAAGGAGAAGGCGAAGGGGAAGGGGAGGGGGAGGGAAGGGGAAGAAGAAGAAGAAGAAGAAGAAGAAGAAGGAGGAGGAGGAGGAGGAGGAGGAGGAGGAGGAGGAGAAGAAGAAGAAGAAGAAGAAGAAGAGGAGGAGGAGGAAGAAGAGGAAAGGAGGGGGGATGAGGAGGAGAAGAAGAAGAGGAGGAGGAGGGGAGGAGGAGGAGGAGGAGAAGAAGAAGAGGAGGAGGAGGGGAGGAGGAGGAGAAGAAGAAGAGGAGGTAGAAGAAAAAGAAAAAAAGAAGAAGAAGAGGAGGAGGGGGAGGGGAGGGGAAGGAGGAGGAGAAGAAGAAGAAGAAGAAAAGGAGGAGGTAGAAGAAAAAGAAAAAAAAGAAGAAGAGGAGGAGGAGGAGGAGGAGGAGGAGGAGGAGGAGGAGGAGGAGGAGGAGGAGGAGGACAGGAGAAGACAAAGTCCAAAGCACTTACTTTGAATTGTAAAAGATACTATAAGTTGCAGCTCTGGAGGAGGAGGAGATTATGAAAGGTGGGGGGGGGGTTGCCACTCCAATCATTTGGACTCTAACTAGCTCACAAATAGCAACATAAATACATTATAATACAATAATAAGCAAAATAAGCAAATATGTCGAATGGTAAAAATACCACCAATAGTCCTAATATTATTATTATTATTATTACCAAGGATATCCATTGGGAAGGAGGGTGGGTGGAGGAGAAAGTCTGCAAGATGACAGGCATGAGTCATGATTAAATAATGGGACTTAGGTCTGACATCTTGCAGATTGAGACTCCCTGTGGACACTCCTGATTATGATATCAGATTATTGAGAGGAAGAGGAGGAATAAAATTAAAAGCAAGAGGAGACTGAGGTCCATTCTAGCCCTATGCTTTTATGATTCTCTATGATTCTTCTCTCCCAGCCCAGCATTCTTTTAAGCTCAAGAGCATCCTGGAGAAACGCTGTTCCACTCAAGGCGAAGAAAGGGACAGGATTAAAGAGGAAGCAATAAAAAAAAAGAGGAATCAGTAAAAAAAGAGATGGACCTTTGATTGAAAATTCATGGCTCGATCTTAAATAGTTTTGACCCGCCTCCTTCCTTCCTGTGAGAAGGAAAATCCATCTGGTTTAATTCCAATCCAGGAGAAAGATGCTGGAAACAAAATGGAGGCTGATTGGAAAGAAAGTTTATTGATGAACCACAGAACCCAGAAATGCAGTTCTGGGACAGCTGACAAAATGGAGTTGAGAGTAGGGTGGGTTTTTATACCTTTTTTATTTCTAAGGGGTCATGTGGGGGTCATGGCTGGCTCTGTAGGCAAAAGTGGAAATGCAAATCTAAAGTTGTTCCTCTGAGCTAATCTTGTTTTGCTTAATTGCTTATCTGGAGTTTCTGCCTGACCCAGTCTTTCTTTTTTTTCCTTTTCTTTTTAATTTTTGTTTTGTTTTAATTGAACAAAAACATGAAAAAAGAATCATCCTTCATTACATCTTGTAGAAAGCATGTCGATTGGTTACAGATATGCATTTCTTCCACAGTCATTACTTGTACTTCATATTAGATTATACACTTTAAATCAAAAATCTTTATATATCTTACTATTAATGTACCACAATTCTCATTTGGCTACAATTATTTGAACATGCTTTTACCTCAAATCATTCATACTTAAAGACACAACCCCATAATGGCATTCATTAACTATTTCAAAAAATCCTACAATAACATTACACCTTTATAACATCTTTTAAATAAAAGTCAATTAATAAAGTTTCTAAACCTTTCCCCCCACTTTTTTTCCAACTCACTGTTTAGAATTTATATCCAAGTTACTTTTTCCAATACCATAGCATGTATATATTGTTAAACAATGACCATTAACACTTCCTTGTTATTATTATAATTGGCTAAAAATCATTTACTATTTATGCCCCATCTACTCTCATCAGTCCCCCCCCAAAAAAAACCTTACACCTTTATCTAGAGATCTAAATAAAAATTTGTTAATAAAATTTTAGATCTTTTTCCCAACTCACAATTTACAATTTATATCCAAAATTTCTTTTACAAGATTGCCAATACATGTATATATCATTACTCTGTATCCATTATCATTTCATTATTATTATTATGGTTAATTAATTGTTAGCAAATAAACATTTAATAACAGTTTAAAACAATCTAAGTTACAAAATTCCTTCTTTTTTTTTTATTAAATGTTTTTTTAGTTTTAATTTAAAGCTGATACAACATCTTTCTTAATATATCAATCAATTACAGATAATACAGAAAAAAAAACAAAGACAACAATCAGAGAAACAAAACAAAACACAGGTATCTATTATGAAAAAATAGGAAGTATATCAACTGGTTACAACATGTTCTGGTGCTTCTCTTCGATTGACTCCCATTAATTCAAGTATCTTAACTCGAATATTTGCCATATCAACATCATTATACCTCCGGTTTTAATTATTGTAATTATTTAAACATCCTTCATCCTTAGTTATGCTAAGGAATTAGTCCATAACACATGCTGGCAGTTCATTTACTTATTTGTAAAATCCTCTATTATCATCAAATCCTCATATTCTATTTTAACTAGACATCCATAATATTCAATAATATCATATATCCTAACATTTTCCCAATATTGATTAACATTTAATTATATGGATTTTATTTAATTTTTTAATAGTGCTAATTATTATAGTTAATACTCTTTATGTATACCCTAAAGGTATTTTCTCATATCCAATTGTTAGTTATCATATCGACTCCACATTATATACATTACTATTAATATCAATTATTATTCAGCAATATCTGTTACACAAAAAAGCAATTAGATTTAGCTAATTTTCAGTTATATTCATCAATCTATCAACCAATTCCAAATTATATATATTGCTATCTATATCAATCATTATTCAGCTATATCTATTACAAATTGAAGTGATCCAATCTAGATTCTATTTTAGCTAAACATCCATAATATTCAATTATATCATATATCATAACATTTTCCCAGTATTAATTAACATTGGATTGTATGGATTCTATTTAGTTTTTTAATAGTGCTAATTATTATAGTTAATACTCTTTATGTGTAATCTAAAAGTATTTTCTCATATCCCATTGTTAATTATCATGTCAACTCCACATTATATACATTGCTATCAATATCAATTATTATTCAACAATATTTGTTACACAGAAAAGCGATTAGGTTTAACTAGTTTTCAATTGTATTCAACAATCTATCAGCCAGTTCCAGATTATATATATTGCTATCCATATCAGTCATTATTCAGCTATATCTATTACAAATTAAAGTAATTCGATCTAGCTAATTTTAGTTTTTATTGTCCATCTGTCAGCCTGTGTCCCTCCAGCCACAAGGTTTTCTCCGTCCAGTAGCCATTCGTTGAATAAATTTACCAGATGTTTCCATAAGCAAGTCCAAACAAAAGTATTTCGGCACCTTTGGATTCTGAATATCAGTGATGAAGTAATAAAGTTGTTCTTGGTTTATAAAGCTTCCCAATTTAACTTTAATTCTCAAGGGTGGATTCTCCATTCCTTCTGCACACTGTCCCTTTAAATGAGCCGTCTTTATGGCTTCCCCCTTCTTCTCTTCCTCTGAGATAGACCAGACACCATTTCTCACATTTTCCATTTGTGTTTCAGGGACATTTAAGCATTCAACGTTCTCAGTTTTAGCTTCATATTTTAGAATAAATTGATCCATTTTTCTTTCCAATCTTTGGTAAGAATGAAAAAGTTCTCTACACGCAGAGAAAAGAGTCTGAAATGAAGTCTTGGAAATATCTTGGGACGCCATGATGTGTCGTAGTTAAAATAAAGGCTCTCTTTTTTCCCCCCCCCCCAGAGGCTTCAAAGCACTTTTTAACTTTTTTTTTTTTTTTAATCTCTTACCAGCTGTCAATCTTATCTAGTTGTAAACAGAGCTGGATAGTAAAGTAATAAAAATGTCGAATCGTAGCGGGCTAGATAGTAGGAAATAAGTTTTACGATCCACTTAGGAAGATTCAGAGGGGGGAGAATATCGCGGAGTTTCTTGAAGCATTTAAGAGGTAGAGTAACCACCAGTCATAAAACCATTAGAAAAGCTAATTCGCCGCTGATCTTCTGTTATTTGGTTTTCAGTTAGCTTAATTTTTAACAGGAACAATCTCTCTTGGATAATAAAATCAGCTTACCAGATGATATCACTTCTTCCATTCTTAGGGGCGACCTGCAGTTTCAGTTAGCACACAGCTAATCCAAAAAGGAATTGGCACGGGGAGTTAATACCCTCCCCCAGAGATTTGCGATTATCTCTGGGGTCCTGGGTCCCTCCCCACCTCCACTGTCGTCTCCGGGACAGCTGGGGTTCAAAGAACCCGTCCAAAAAATCCTTTGGTATAGAGGAATTTCAGGAGTAGCCTAAAACTCCATCTTCTCACTGCTAAGCCCCGCCTTCTTCCACAAAATTCCTTCTTATTAATCACCAAAATGTACTATTTTTTTATTATCAACTTTCATTGTCAACCTGTATTTTTCCAGTAACAAAACAGTCTTATCTCTCTTGCAAATTGTGGTGTCAGTCTTCTTTTTATCTCCTTTGTAAGGTTTTTATAGACTTCTCTCTACTTTGTTGCTTGAAAGGTCTCTCAGATAATCTTGTTGCCCACCAGTTGCTACTAAAATTAGCTTGACTTTGGTTGTCAATCTTTCTTCTGAAAAAAATCTCTTCTTATGTCTATCATCATTACTATTTTTTTTTTCTTCTGTGGCCCAGAATCTGGGGTAGAGCTCCAATTCGTCGAATTCCCTTTTCCATATTCCATTCTTTCCACTTTCACCCACATTTGCTCCATTAATAAATTCATCTCTTGTCTTATCTTTATCTTCTATATCTTCATTCTCCCCTTTAATTTTGGGGGCTCCAACCCCATCATCTTTTGCTTTGGGGAAGACAAGTCTTTCCAAATTCTTCTCAATTCTCCCATATCCCGCCAATAGATTTTGAATTCCAGCCAAGATATTTTGGAATTTTAAGGTTTCCTCATCTGAATATTGATCCATGTTTCCAAAACAGAAGAAAGAAAGAAAGAAAGAAAGAAAGAAAGAAAGAGAGAGAGAGAGAGAGAGAGAGAGAGAGAGAAAGAAAGAAAGAAAAATCTAATAGCCACTGCCACATTAGCCTTCCAGGCCTCTTTCATTTTTTATTTTAGATTGACTTGAACACAAGTTCTTTTATGCTCTTCAAAGGAGAAGGGTTCTGTCCCCTCCCCCTTTCTTTTCCCTGCCAAAATAGTTCTCAGAGCCACCTGTGAAAACAATTCATGCCCTTGGTTCTTTACCAGTTTCTGTAAACAAGTTGCAAACCCTTTAGCTACTAAGTCAGTAAAATCAAAGAAGAGAAGAGATACGTTGTTTCAAAAACCCCAGCCTCTGACCTCCAAGTGGCAGTGTGCTACTTTTCACTTTCTAATATTTATCTCTCCCTTATAGGAAACAAAGTTCTTTAGATTTCTTTTAGTGAAATTTAATAACAAGTAATAGGAAGAATTGTTAAAATAAGAAGGAAGGTTTTAATCCAGAAATCAAAAAATAAAGCAACAAAAAGCAGAAGAAGAAAAATCAATCCATTCACATTAAGAGGAGAAATGAAAAATGTTGCCAGCACTTCAATCCACAAATAATCGTTACAAAGAAAAAAAACTTTCCACAGCAATCCAATTAGGGTTATTTTCGCCGCTCAATTCTTTTGCTTAAGGGATCTAATTTGGCTATAAAGAAAAATTTCATTGGGCAGTCTTTCGCAAATAGAAAAAATACCTCACCAGATGGACTCACTTTCTCTTTTCACTTCTTTCCTTCCGGAGCATCCCGATTTCATCAGCCGGGGCTGTTTACCGCCGGCTTGAAGAACTTCCCTTGGGTCGATCAGGGACTTTGTGATGTCCCTGAGACAGCAAGGCTTTGTCTTCCTGGTCACTGTCTCTACAGGATGGTTTAGGTCTCAATGGACCATCCAACAGCAAAAGTGTCAATGGCGGTCTCAGAGTATCGAGACCGCATGTTGTGACATCGCGACGTTGGCTCCTCCTTCCTGACCCAGTCTTTCTGAATGGATCACCAAATCTGCACTTCTAAAAACTGACCTCCTCAATTTCTGCTTGAGGCAGGGAGACTGGTGCTGGTTTCTGTCCCCCTTAAGATTTCCCCCCATTTTTTTCCTTTAGGGGAAATTTTGTATCCTGCCTTTTTAATATTCTGCAAAATATTTCATTCTGTAGGAAAGTGGGTGGGTGCTGACCAGGGGTGGGTTTCAACCGGTTCGCGGCGGTCCCTTCGAACCGGTTGGTCAGCGAACCCGGAAGTAAGTAACTTCCGGGAATGGCGACTGGCCCACCCGCCTGCCCGCCCGCGCTCCTTACCCGGTTTTGACGAGTTCTGCGCTTCCACGCATGCGCAGGACGCATACAGCGCCTGCGCGATCCTCCAGGAGCAGCTGGAACATCACACAGAAGCTAGTACGCATGCGTGCGCCGCGCACGTGCACGAGGACGCCGCCGGCCCCGTTCCAACCGAACCGGTTGGAACGGGGCAAGAAACCCACCCCTGGTGCTGACTTTCTACAATACCTAGGATATTCTCTTCCATATCCATCCTCCCAAAGGTCAACGAATGTTTTGTAATCCCAAAACACCTTTATCCTTGAGAAGACTGAAGAGAGAAAGTATCTCCCACTTGCCTGCAATTTTGGTTCAGGATCTAGAAAGTACATTTACTTTTCAAATATAAAACAATGGCAGTCTTTGTGTGCATGAAACAAACACGAAAGTTACACTTGACGCAGTTGTAGTTCTGTGAAATTGCAAAGAAACAAAGGATTCCTTTCCTTTTATTTAGATTAGAAGAGCTCTTTTCATTTACGTTTCATGAAAGATTCTAACTACAAGGGTAAAAAAAAAAGCAAAATGAAAAGAAGAAGCACAAGGAAAAATAGTGAAAGGTACAAAAAAGATGGGGGGAAAAGTAAGGAGAAAGATAAATGGATCAACACTTTTTCTTTGAAGTGGCTCGCTTGATTATATAATGACATTGTGTAGGATAGGTAGCAAATATCTTGTATTTACCAGAAAGAAAAGACTGTGTTTTTCCCCTTAAAGGATTTGTCTTTAAGATAGAAAGATTGTTTCAGATTTCTTGAGGAAAGGTATAGAAATCAGATCTTCCTACTTTTTGGTCTGGCATTATCATCTTATATTCAGGGTCATCTTCCTTTATGATAAGTACTTTGAGTGTAAGCAAAGAGCATGATTTTGGGACAGATATGTAGGTGGGATGTTGGGACCCAGTGCATGATGAGTTTGTCCCAAACAGCCTCTGATTGAAGTTATGGGATGATTTTCTGCAGATCAAGTGTTACGAGATGGTCATCTTATATAGGTAACTCCCCCTTTGTTGCTTACTGAAGTACAGTTATAATGATGGAAGCCCTCAAGCTGAGCAGGAATCTTCTTAAGTCACACAAAATATCAACACAATCACTTGAGAATAAGGAGAAATTTCCTGTCAGCGAGAACAATTAACCAGTGGAACAGCTTGCCTCCAGAAGTTGTGGGTGCAGCTCCATCACTGGAGGTTTTTAAGAAGAGACTGGACAGCCATTTGTCTGGAATGGTGTAGGGTCTCCTGCTTGAGCAGGGGGTTGGACTAGAAGACCTCCAAGGTCTCTTTCAACTCTGTTATTCTGTATTCTATATTCCACCTCTTAAAAACAAAGGAGGAAGCGGCTGAAGGAACCTTTCCTTTCCTTCCCTTCTTTCCTTTCCTTCTTCCCTTTCCTTCTTTCCTAATGAGGCAGGAGGGGGTACACAGGTAAGCCCACCAGTGGCTGGACAAGTTAGGCGGTCCTAATAGGCTGAAAACTATAAATTCATATTAGCTTGACATTTCACTCTAGTCCACTTTGACTTCTAACTTCCTCATAAGTATTACAAATATTACGGGAACATGTCGCAAGCTTCTGCACAAGAATGGCACAAGGAAATAATGTGGGTGTAGAATAACTGAGAATAGCCAAATGACAGAATAATGTGGGCGTCACCTCGGCATTTTTTGTGTCTTGTTTTTATGACTTATAGGATTCACTTCTGCATTGTGTTTTTCCAAAATGTACTTCCCTGTCCTAAACAGGGGGCTTGGACAATCAATATGTGTACGCCTATTGTAACGCCTACTGATTTACGAAGTTTGATTAAAAGGTATAAAATCACTGCCCAGGGCGTAGCCCAGGCAGTTCAGTTTTTGGTGTGCAACACTCTGAACTCTTGATGCATCAATAAAGCTGTTTCTCTTGCACCTTCTTGGCCTCGAGTCCTGGTCTTTTGTAAGTAGATTGCTAAACAAAACCTCAATCTGCTGCTACACTTCCTCTTCCCCTCCCCAATCTGGAATATGGAGGAATAAAAGCTGGCATTAAGCATCGAGCTGTATTTCTGCATAAAAATAGTAGTATTTAGCAACACAGAGAAAAAAAATGAGTACAGTTTCTAGCTAGGCACGCTGAACTCATAAAACAGCCGTTACTACTTTTTTTATTTTGCCTGGAAATTCTTCCTTGCTTGACGGTCTACTTCAATCAGAGGATGGAGAAAATCACTCCTGGCTGATCCCTGTGGCAATACACACCTTCTCCTCCTCCTCCTCCTCCTCCTCCTCCTCCTCCTCCTCCTCCTCCTCCTCCTCCTCCTCCTCCTCCTCCTCCTCCTCCCTTGCTTCCTGATTTTCCCTTTTGCTTTTAAAGAGGCCAACATTTCTGCCTTTAGATGAGAGAGGGTTTGTGGCTGTCCCGCTATGTCTTACATGATAAAAAAAAAAGGACACCTCTCTCAAGTGAAAATGTTGATTCTAACTCAGAGGCAGGCGGGCAGGCAGGCAGGCTGTGTTATGGATGGGCTGCAACCTACATGTTCCCTAGACAGAAGCTTTTAACAGTTTCGGCTGCCTTCTTATTTTCACCTTCTTGAAAATCACTTGCCTAAAAGATGCCCTGTTGAAATATTTTCTTGCTCTGGAAAGGCCTTTTTTCCTCTTCTCATTTGAGATATAATTTAGAAACAAGCTACGGTTAATCTATGGTGAGCTTAAGCTATGGTGAGCTTAAGACAATAGCAATAGCAATAGCAGTTAGACTTATATACCGCTTCATAGGGCTTTCAGCCCTCTCTAAGCAGTTTACAGAGTCAGCATATTGCCCCCAACAACAATCCGGGTCCTCATTTTACCCACTTTGGAAGGATGGAAGGCTGAGTCAACCTTGAGCCGGTGAGATTTGAACAGCCGAACTGCAGAACTGCAGTCAGCTGAAGTAGCCTGCAGTGCTGCATTTAACCACTGCGCCACCTCGGCTCTAAGCTAAGGATTTCCTTGCTGCTTCAAGGCAAGGTTATCTCGTACATAGGCATTTAGGTTAAAAAAAACCACCAGGGTTTAATTATCCGGTCGCATCCACCATCTTGGTTTTTGGGGATTCCTCTTGTTCTAACCCAGCTCCCCAAATACGACAAACTCTCTGTAATTGAAGCAATTATTCCTTGATTAAGAGCGCCAACAGCCCCGTCCAAAAGTTTCTCTTTCACCTCAGTCTAACAAGTCTGTCCAAAAGGGAAAATAAATAGTTGTCTGCCACATCTATTCATCTCCACCCTCTGCCTTTAATCCCGAGATATGGTGGGGTTTCACTAGCAGTGGTGGCTCTTCCGTCCCAAGGACCGGCCCATGGATTTCCACTGCTCTCCTCTCCTCTGCCTTTTGTGCATCCACGCGTCAGGCACTGGACTCAGCTGTTCCTCCTCTTCCTCATCAGCCACCTCCAGACCTGGAGGCTGTTGACTCTCCATCTGAGGGCTGGTGGACGGCCCAGGCTCTGCCTCTGTCTCTCTTTCTCTACCAGATCCATTCCCTCTTCCCTCTCAGAGCTCTCAGGTTGTCTTGATGCTGACACTGACTCCCACGTCTCCTCCTCCTCTTCCTCCTCTTCCTCCTCTTCCTCCTCTTCCTCCTCCTCCTCCTCCTCCTCCTCCTCCTCCTCCTCCTCCAATTCGGCTCCTGGAGGGACCAGGGGCCAACAGGACACAATATTATTTCCTGCATCAATCATAATATGTATACCAAAGGTAGGTGCAGTTAGGAATGGGTGCCTTGAAACCAAAAGCGGGTGAAATTAAAATGTATCTCAGAGAATTGTGAAATGCTGACAGACAGAATTTCTTCCGCAATCAATAAGAACAAAAATATTCTCACTAGAACGGCAATAATTCAACCGAACTTCAGAAGAGTGAAAGACAGGGATAATTTTCCAGTACATGGTAATTGTCTGTCTAGAACTGTTTAAATGTATAGGCACAAGGAAATAACAAATTAGTATTCAAAAGCAATCCATTCCATACCGGTCTTTTTTTATTTTTTTTTAGAAGTACAGATGTTCAAGTAAAAATGCAAAGACTCATTATGATACAAAGGCCGTGTCCTGAAATCATTGATTTTGTGGCGTTATGAATGGGGAAGACAAAATACCAGGCTCAGAAAAATGCCAAAGAGAAAACTTTTTGCGCATGATGGCACGATGGACCTGTTTTTTGCCCTCCCCAGGCTCCAGAGGCTTTCTAGGTGTCTAGGAGGGTGAAAATAGCCTCCTCTCCACCCCCTGCAGGCCCTCTGGCCCATTTTCTGACTTCTGTGTTGCCAAAATCAGCTGGCAAGGGGCGTGCAGGCGCGCTGGAGCTGACAGGGCAATGCCTCACATGCCCTAAGAAATGGCTCTGCATGCCACCTTTGGCACGCATGCCATCGGTTCCCCATCACGGTTCTGTACAATGACTAGATGTGCTCTTTATGCAACACAAGCCTAAATAATGTCAACGTCGAACAGGAAGCTGCCTACCCAATCATGCCAAGCCACTGGGCAGAAAATCTCACAAGCATTTCTCTGCACAATGAAGCACGATATAATTATAAGAACAGGTGAAATAAGCAGCAATTTGTTTCTTTTACAGATCCTTCCTCCAGCTTAGGGGCACACAGGTACAGGTAGCCCTCAACTTATGACCACAACTGAGCCCCACATTTTTGTTGCTAAGCGAAATATTTGCTAAGTGAATTTTGCTCCATTTTATCACTTCTTGCTGCAGTCATTAAGCGAATCACCGCCCCTGTTAAGTTACTAACAGAGTTGTTAAGTGAATCAAGCTTTCCCATTGACTTGTCAGAAGGTCGCAAAAGAGGATCACATGAACCCGGGCCGAGGGTGGTATACACTTACCTTCCCTACAGGTTCGCAAATGTGAGCGTGCGTGCGGACACACCTGCTTTCCTTGCACGTGCCACCTCTGTGCATGCGACAGCCTTCCACGCATGCACTTTTGGTGGAAAAAGGGGCCTAAATGAGATGCCATACAGCAGGTGGGCAGATGGGCGTGGCCAGCCACAATTTCTGCTAACGGTTGGGGTGAACAAGTCCGAACCAGTAGAATACCATGTCTGGTATTACCAACCATCATAAACATGAATCAGTCACCAAGTGTCTGAGTTTTGATCACGTGACCATGGGGGGGGGGGGCTGCAACTGTTTTAAGTGTGAAAAACGTAATTAAGTCACTTTTTTCAGTGCTGTTGTGACGTCAAACAGTCACTAAATGAACTGTTGTAAACCGAGGACAACCTGATCCTCAACTCACAACCACAGTTGGAACCAGAATTTCCGTTGCTAAGCAAAGCGGTTGTTACATGAATTGTGCCAGAGTTTACAAAGAGGGAAGGACAGGGAAAAAAGAAAGAAGGAAAGAAAGAAAAAAAAGGGGGGGGGATTGTGCAGGAATTAAATTGTTAAGCGTGAAAGCACATTGTGCAAGAGTATAAAACTTGATCGCTTATGTATAAACATGATTACAGCAGGTGCTTTCACAGAATATTTTCTGACTTATCTGTGAAATTCCAGAGGATATGAAAGCAAGCAGAATGCAATATTTGTGTACCATGGGGTGATTTTTTAAAAAAAAAAAGAGAAAGAAAAAGGAAGGTTTTAATTATGATATCAAAGTGGTTTTAGTAAACTTGACAATGTTTCTAACATTATAATATAACCATTCTTTGGAGTTCTCACTCTTCCGATTTTCTTTTGGTATTTTAGATTTCCTTCTTTGGTCTGCATAATTACAAAAAGGAGAAGAAAAATATTTTGCTTTCAAGCGTGATTGGGCAAATAATTGAGCTCGGTGCAAACATCTGGCAATCAGGTATTTAGAAGCTGTACTGTCAAGTTAGCTAGCTTGGGTGAGGAGTGTGTGTGTGTGTGTCTGTCTGTCTGTCTGTCTGTCTCTCTCTCTCTCTCTCTCTCTCTCTCTCTCTCTCTCTCTCTCTCTCTCTCTCTCTGTGTGTGTGTGTGTGTGTGTGTAGGGGGAAGGATACTGCAAAATCCCCATTCCTTCCCGGTCAGCTGGGACTCGGGAGGCAGAGAATAAATGTTCAGTCAGAGGTGGCATTTACCAGTTCTCCAAACTACTCAAAATTTCTGCTACCGGTTCTCCAGAACTGGTCAGAACCTGCTGAATGACACCTCTGATATATATACACTCACTCACTCATACACACACACACACACACACACACACACACACACACACACACACACACACAGTGAGGTCTCACTCACCATCTTCAGGCTGGGTTTGGGGCTTAAAAAGGGGCTTTTTTTAAAGCCCAAAACCCAGTCTGAAAATGGCGAGTGAGACCTCGCTGAAATGTTGCCAAGACAATCTCAATCTTACATGGGAAAAGACCTGACCCATACACACATACACACACATACATACATACATACATACACACACATACATATACATACATGTATGTAGGTATGTATTATATATACATAATGTTGGATTTTCCCCCTTACCAGAGGGAGCCGTTACCATGGCAACTCTACAGCGTTGTTCAGTAGAAGCCATTCTAAGGCACAACAGGCTGTATCTTAACAGAACACACACCCCAAGGGGCTTTAGGGGTATCTTACCCCCACAGCGTTTGTTTCCAGAGGGTAAGTCATCTGTATACCAAGTTTGATTGAAATTGCTTAAGGCATTCCAGGGATATGCTGGAACATACACACATATAGTTTCATCGATCTTGCAAATGTCATTTTAAAACTATTCACGTTGCTGGACACCAAAATTTGCGGCCTGGCAGATGTGTCTCTGTTTGTATCAAATGCACTGAATGTCTTTGTGGATGCTTGGAAACGGAGCGTCAGAGAGATCAGCCAATGTTAAATTAGTTCTGCCAGGAATATCCTGGTGGATGCTGTTTTTAAACAGCCCTGGGTATATCAGAGAAATTGGCTATCTGAAGATAGGACTGAGCTGAATTCAGCTCTATGTTAAAATAATGTTAGCCAAGTTGGTTCTGCAGAAAAAAATGTTTCTTTCAGGATTTCAGCCAGGAAATCAGTTTTTCCCCCCAGGTTATTCTACTCTCCCCAAAATTGTCCTTCAGGAAATCAGTTTTCCCCCCCAGGTTATTCTACTCTCCCCAAAATTGTCCTTCCTTTAATGCATAGTAGCTGATCAGGTGGTCCTCAACTTATGGCCACGATTGAGCCCAACATTTCTGTTGTTGAGTAAGACATTTGTTATGTTAATTTTGCCCCATTTCAGGACTTTTCTTGGCACCGTTTTAAGTGAATCACTGCAGGTCTTAAGGTTGTTAAGTGAATCTGGCTGTTGTGGTCTGCGAAGCAGGTAGCAGATTTGGACAGTGAGGAGGTTGGAAAGGAACATGGGCCAGTCTTGGAGTCTGGGGAAGGCTCGGATGAGGACTCTGTGTCGGAGGCAGAGAGGGGGCCAGGGCTGTATGCCAGTTATCAGGCTGCCTTTGGAGTCAGACATCAGTGAGGCAGACGAACAGCTGGAGACTGTTCCCAGTGTGTGCATGCACAGAGCTGCCAGAAGGCAAGGTCGGTTAAGACAAACTGTCTTGGGAGTAAGACTTGGAGATGATTGGCCCCTCCCAGAAGACATAAAAGAGGAGCAAACAAACGTGAGCTTTTGTAAGAAACAACTTTGTTCGTTCTGTTGGTTTAAAATTCTGAAGCTCCATTTTATAAAGCCCTTCATGGTATTGGACCTGGGTACTTGAGAGACCGCCTGCTGCCAATTACCTCCCATAGACCCGTTAGATCGCACAGGGTTGGCCTCCTCCAGGTTCCGTCTACTAGCCAATGCCATCTGGCTACCACCCGGGGGATGGCCTTCTCTGTAGCAGCTCCGGCCCTTTGGAACGAACTTCCCACGGAGATTCGGACCCTCACCTCTCTCCAGGCCTTCTGGAAAGCCGTCAAAACCTGGCTGTGCTGGCAGGCCTGGGGTTGATGAGTTCCCCTCCCCTCTCGACTTGTATGGCTGTATGACTCTTGTGTATTTTAATTACGTGTATTATGTTTGTATCCCCTTTTCCCCTTTTGAGTTGTTCGCCGCCCTGAGTCCCTCTCGGAGAAGGGCGGCATACAAATAAACTAAATCTTAAATCTTAATCTTAAATCTTTTGATTCTGTGCTCTGTGTGGCCTTGCGAAGCTAAATGCCAATTAGGTCTTTGGCAGCAGTGTTTCAAGGGAGATAAAGGTGGGTGCTTAACAGCCTTATCCCGAAAGACTTTGGCAGACTTCTGTCGGACTCATTACAAACTATTTATGACTCATTATGGGGTGTGAATGAACATAATTCACAGCTGTTGAAATAAAAAGAGGGTTTGGGGGACTAAGTTTGTCCTTTTTACTGTCTCAGGAAGCCTAGGTCAGAACACTGGCTTCCCTAGAGACATGTCAGAAGGTCGCAAAAGGGGATCACAGGGCCCCAGGACATTGCAAGGGTCTTTAATAGGAGTCAGTTGTCAAGTGTCTGTTTTAAGTACGAGGCGAGGCGTGAGGTAATTTTGGAGAACTTTATTCAACAGGTTTTAACAGGCAACTTGTTCAGGACTCACGCATGGGACAGCGCCGCCTGACAGCTATTTATATGGATAGCTGTCGGGCGGCCAGCCAATGGGAGAGGCGCAATTCTCCCGCCGGCAGCCAACTGCGCCTGGACCAATCAGGTTGCGGCGGGGCGTGGCTTGGCTGCCGGCTGCGTCAGGAGGACGCAACAGTCTGAATTTTGGTCAAGTGACCATGGGGATGCTGCGATGGTCATAAGTGTGAAAAACGATCCTAAGTCCCTTTTTTGTGTTGTCGTAACTTCAAACGGTCACTAAATGAGCTGTTGTAAGTCGAGGACTATCTGTAGTCACAAGTGAAAATGAGCATATATTATTTTGACTGTCATGTGTTTCATAATTGGTTTGACTAAAATAGCCAATCCAGTGTGTCTGCTTTCCTTTAGAACTTAGCATAACTTTGCCATTTTGAATGTACATTAATTGGCGTACATTAAAATGAGATTTCGTTGTATACAGCTCTCAAAGGGTCACCACCTCCAATATACACTACAAAACCATGACAAGATAAACCCATACAAAATTATGGTGGTGCTCTTCTCCTTGCAGACTTCATTACCCACCTACCATATTTTTCAGAACACAAGACGCATCTTTCCCCCTCAAAATAGAGGCTGAAAATCTGGGTGCGTCTTATACGTTGAATACAGCATTTTTTTTGCCTCCCGAAACCCTGCCCTCTTCACCAAAATGGCCATGCATAGCATTTAGGAGCCTTGCAAAGTGTTCAAGGTTCAAGGTTCATTTTATTTATATGCCGCCCTATTCCCAGCGGGACTCAGGGCGGCGCACAAACCTAAAGGAGGGGAAGGGAAACACAGAACTACACCTGGGGGCTGGGAAGGGCAGAAATGAGCGAAAAATGGGCCGTTTTTTTCTTGTTTTTGCCCCCATGGAGCACTCTGCAAGCCTCCTTAAGGCTATTCATGCCCTTTTTTTTTGAAAAAAAAATGGGCCCATTTTTGCAAAAAAAAACCAAGCCATTTTTGGGAGGTCTGCAGAGTGCAAAAAACCTTTTTTTTAAAAAATTTGCTTCTTGAAAACCTTGGTGCGTCTTATACTCCGGTGCATCTTATACTCTGGTGTGTCCTATACTCCAAAAAATATGGTAGGTAACATTATCAGTGCCAGTAGAAGGGAATGGGGTTTTCTCTCTGTTTATATACAAGTCTTTGTTATAAGAAAGAGAGAGAGAGAGAGAGAGAGGGAGGGAGAGAGAGAGAGGGGGGGGAGGGAGAGACAGAGAGAGAGAGAGAGACAGAGACAGAGAGAGACAGAGAGAGAGAGACAGAGACAGAGAGAGAGACAGAGACAGAGAGACAGAGAGACAGAGAGAGAGAAAGAGACAGAGAGACAGAAAGAGAGAAAGACAGAGAGGCAGAGGCAGGCAGGCAGGCAGACAGACAGACAGATCTGGAGCCCCTCTTCTGTTTCTTACCCTTTCCACCCACCCGGAAAAGGCAAGCATGGTTGCCTAGCTCCTGTGCTTGGCTATTCAACCAGTGCTCTCCTTTTCCATTTACTGTAGGTGCTGTCTAGTTCCTTTACTTTCCCGTTGGTTTCCACATGGATGCCTTCAACTCTCCTTCCTACATCACCTCCTTTGATTCTAAAACAGGCCTCTTTCCTTTTAGAAGCATCTTTGCTCTGATGCCCAAATCGTGAAAGCAACAAAGAATGAGCTGTTTGTTTGTTCATTCCTACCTTGTCTGGGGAAAACTCGAAGTAGGAAGAACGGATGGTTTAGCTTCATTAAAAAACAAACAAAAAAAAAACCCCAAAGCAGCAATGTTCTTTGGTTGCAAATTATTAAAGATTTTTGCTAAAAAGGGAAGGGAGTTTTGCAGTAACGTGTGGGGAAGCACAGGTGGGGAAACCAATGCACGCTTCAGGTTGAGCAGCCATTCAAAGCTAGCCCACTGGGAGACGTAGGAATTGAATGGGACACGAACATCTCGGGGTGAGGACAATTCATTGACTTAACCAGCCATAATTAGAACAACGATTAAACCATGCAGAGAACTAGGAGCTTGGCAACCCCGGATGAATGGTTGGACAGGATTGAGACCTTATGTTGGAGGGGGAGAGAACACGCCAAGCGTTGCAGCCAACTGGAGCTGGGAATATTAGAAGCACCATCTGGAGGCCATCTGAACGAAAGGGCTTGAAGATGGCGCAGCAGAATTGCAAATTGGTCTCCAGATTAAAGGCTTTTTTTTTTAAAAAAAGAAAAAACCTACTTGGAAAAACAATGCAAAATATGGAATCCTTGGTCCTCGCTGAGCTCGGCTGTTTGCCTGCAGATGTTTTATTACATTTGATGTGCGTGATCTGATGTCCACTGATGACCCACATCACAGCACCAAGGACCCCACACTTACAGATTAACAGAGTTGGAAGGTACCTTGTAGGTCATCTAGTCCAACCCCCTGCCCAAGTAAGAGACTCTCCACCATTTCTGACAGATGGCAGTCCAGTCCCTTCTTGAAAGCCTCCAGTGATGAAGCTCCCACAACTTCTGAAGGCAACTTCTGTTCCATTGGTGATTCTTCTCATTGTCAGAAAAAATTTCCTTATTTCCAGGTTGAATCTGTCATTGGTCAGTTTCCATCCATTATTCCTTGTCTGGCCTTCAGGTGCTTTGGAAAATAGCCTGAGCCCCTCCTCTCTGTGGCAGCCCCTCAAATATTGGAAGATGCTATCCTGTCTCCCCTGGTCCTTCTCTTCACTAGACTAGCCATGCCCAGTTCCTGCAACCATTCATTGTATGTTTTACCCTCCAGTCCAGGGGTGGGTTCTAGCTGGCACTATTGCCAGTTTGCTCAGGTGCATGCTTTCACATGTGTGCGCATTGCGCATTGTGCATGCTGGATGTGCTGTGCATGCGCAGTTCCGTGGAAATTGTTTTGCGCAGAACTCCCAAAAAAGATGGTGGCAGCGGCAACCAGGGAACCGATTCAGGGCGTGGCCAGCCTGGGTCGCTGCCGGTTCTGCGACCTACTACCGGTTTGGCTGAACCGAGCCGAATCGGTAGGAACCCACCTCTGCTCCAGTCCCCTAATTATCTTGGTTGCTCTTCTCTGATTTCTTTCTAGAGTCTCAACATGTTTTTTATAGTGTGGTGATGAAAACTGAATGCAATATTCAGACTAAGCCTTCCAATCCAACTTCCTCCTTATGCACCTGTGATGCGCGAACCTATGACACATGTGCCACAGATGGCACGCAGGGCCCCCTGAAGGCATGCGAGCTGTCACTCAGCTCAGCTCCACTGTGCATGCGCATTCTCCTCCCACCGGCCACCCTGGCCACACACCCCCAGCCCCCCGGCAGAGAACCCCTTGATAAAAATTTTGCAAGCCACTCCTGTTCTCAACCCATGACATCAGCAAGATTTGTGTGAACGACACAAACAATCCACTTTCCCAAAGGCAAATAGTGTCAACCCTGCATTGTGAAAACTATTGCTGTTTTAGCAAATAATCACCTCTAGAAAACACGAGAGAACACTTTATGTCCCCTTTTAATATTAGAATATGCTGGCAACACCTGAGGCCTCTTTTAAATGTAGATCTTCCTCTTTGGGTGTTTGTTTAGCAGTGAGGGCCTCTCAGTGACTTGAGTTTTTAAAAATATATTATTGCTTCCGTCTTTAGCTCCAAGCCTCACTTCTAGTTGAAATACGACCTAGTAATGCTTCTTGCTTTCTAGCCTTCTTGATATTTCCCCATAATTTAAAGGATGATCTTGGGAAACGTAAATCACCTCTGAATTAAATAATAATAGCCTTCTCTGTTGCCGCTCCGGCCCTATGGAATGAGCTGCCCCCAGAGATCCGGGCCCTACCCACTCCCTTCCGTAAAGCTATTAAAACCTGGCTTTTCTGGCAGGCCTAGGGCTGTTGACCTCTTGATTGAGGTCCAGCCCCCCACTTTGATTGGGTGTATGTTGTGCTTCTTTTTAACTTTGCTGTGTCTTATTGTTTTAATTCTTTTTAATATTTTTCATTTCTGTAAGCCGCCCGGAGTCCTTCGGGATTGGGCGGCCTAGAAATTCAATAAATGAAATGAAATGAAATAATAACAGCTTTTAGGAAGGTAGAGAAAGAAGTTAAGCACTGTCTTCTCTGGTCTGTAGAATTGCTGGGTCAAGATTCTCGCTGAGTACAGTAGGTCGGCAGAGACTGCATTAAATAGGTATTCCTATCTTACTACTTCTTGGAAATCACTTCCATCGAAAATGTTTGGGAAGGTCTGAAGGATAAAGTGAAATAAAGGCAAGATCGGGCCTTGGTCAAACATAATATCATGGGATCCAAGCCAGAAATGTTATTCAGCAGGTTCTGACCAGTTCTGGAGAACCGGTAGCGGAAATTTTGAGTAATTCGGAGAACCAGTAAATTCCGCCTCTGACTGGCCTCGCCCCCATCTATTCTCTGCCGCCCGAGTCCCAACTGATCAGGAGGGAATGGAAATTTGACAGTATCCTTCCCCGGGAGTGGGGTGAGAATGGAGAGTTTACAGTATCCTTTCTCTGCCATGCCCATCAAGTCATGCCACGCCCACCAAGCCACGCCCACAGTAAAAAGAATTGAATCCCATCCCTGACCCAAGCGTCTTCTCGATACAGTTAAGCCAAGCAAGACCAGTATGAAAACTGATCATCATCAATGACAGCATATCCATGGTAATGAACAATGGGGTTAGAAAGCCATTTTCAAAGCAAAGAGGCCTCCTGGGGACTATTGGGAATAAATAATGCAAACTCTGGAAATTTGAAAATCTCTCTCCCTCTCTCTCTCTCTCTTCATTTATTTATATTCCACCTTTATTATTTTCACAAGTAGCTCAAGGCGTCAAACATATCCAACACACCTTCCTCCTCTTATTTTCCCCACAACAACCTTGTGAGGTGGGTTAAGCTGAAGAGAGAGACTGGCCCAAAGTCACTCAGCTGCCTTTCAAGGCTAAGGCGGGACTTGAACTCACAGCCTCTTGGTTTCTAGCCTGGTGCCTTAACCACTAGAGCAAACTGGCTCCCTCCTTCCCTCTATAATTTGCTTGTGAGCTTCCTGGACATCTTAATGCAAATAATTCCTGGATGGAGTCCAAGCAATGAGGATAAAAATCAATAAAGATTTAATGGATTACTTTAAAAAAAAAAACAAGATTTCAAATCGTTTCTTAAAATGGGAAGAAAGTATTATTTTGTTGTCTTAACAATGAAAATGTTAAAAACTTGGCAGAGTAACTTCTAGTTGCAATCTACCATATTTTTTGGAGTATAAGACATACTGGAGTATAAGAAGCACCAAGGTTTTGAAGAGGCAATTAAAAAAAATTAGATAGTAGATAGAGGGATAGAGAGGGAGAGAAAGAGACAGAAATACAGTAGGTAGATAGGGAGAGAGAGTAGGTAGGTAGGTAGGTAGGTAGGTAGGTAGATAAGAGAGAGAGACAGAAATAGAGAAATACAGTAGGTAGGTAGGGAGAGAGAGAGGGTGTAGTAGCTAGGTAGAGGGATAGAGAGAGAGAAATAGAAAGAGAGAGAGAAATACAGTAGATAGGTAGGGAGAGAGAGTGAGTGAGTGAGTAGGTAGGTAGGTAGGAAGATAGAGGGAGAGAGAGAGAAATACAGTAGATAGGGATAGAGAGAATAGGTATGTATGTATGTATGTATGTATGTATGTATGTATGGATGGATGGATGGATGGATGGATGGATAGATAGATAGATAGATAGATAGATAGATAGATAGATAGATAGATAGATAGATAGATAGATAGATGATAGATAGATAGATAGATAGATGATAGATAGATAGATAGATAGATGATAGATAGATAGATAGATAGATAGATAGATAGATAGATGATAGATAGATAGATAGATAGATAGATAGATAGATAGATAGATAGATGATAGATAGATGATAGATAGATAGATGATAGATAGATAGATAGATAGATAGATAGATAGATAGATAGATAGATAGATAGATAGATAGATAGATAGATAGATAGATAGATAGATAGATAGATACACACACACACACACATTTCCCAACCAACTAAGCCATAAAGTGTCTCCTAAGAACATGACACACCAGCAGCCTGGGCTCAATTATTGTCATATTCTACATGCTTGGAAAAGTGACCAGTTTTCAAGGAACCGAAGTTTGGAAGGAATGGAATGTAACTTTGCAAAGAAAAATAGACGTCGGCAGAATTAAGCTATTCTATTCTATTCTATTTATTAAATTTATAGGCCGCCCAATCCCGAAGGATTCCGGGCAGCTGCCCTCGTAGAAAACAGATAGGCTTACAACCCCATTCGTTTAGTGGCCATTTGAAGTTATAGCAGCACCGAAAAGTGACTTACGACCGTTTTTCACACTTGTGACTCTTGCAGCATCCCATGGTCACGTGGTCAAAATTCAGAGGCTTGGCAATCGGGTTCATGTTTATGACGGTTGCAGTGTCTTAATGTGAACACACACACACCCTTTGCAAGCTCATTTGTTAAACTCCTCTGTTTGATTTGTTTTCTTGGGATTAATGCTCAGTGGCAGACTCAGTCCTGAATGGCTGGAGAAAAAGATTACCTATAGCCGTGATGGAGAACCTGTGGCACATGTGCCAGAGGTGGCAGGCAGAGCCCTCTCTGTGGAGCCCTCACCAGCTGATCTTCTGGTTTCACATGCGTGCTGGCCAGCTGGTCTTCGTGGGCACTGGAGCGCCGGGAAACGGCCTGAAAGTGGCCTGTAAAATGGCCAAAAACCACACCATTTTTGGGGTCACTTTGGGGGCGTTTTCAGGCTGCTTTTTTGGGGGGGACTGTTTTGAGGCCATTTACTGGGCTGTTTTTGGCCCCAAAACAGCCAAAAATGTCCTGAAAACAGCCTGGAAAAACAGCCAAAAAGCCGGCATCTATGTACGTGCCAACCAGTCTTCGTGTTTTCAATGCTCTGGCACCTGCAAAGACTATCTGGCCGACAAGCATGTTCATGCCGAAAACCCACTGGCCAGCATGGACATGCACACCAGCCAGCTGGTCTTCTGGTTTCCAGCATTCTGGGTACTCGGTGCCATGAAGGTTCACCATCACTGACCTATGACCCCTTTGAGTTGTTCGCCGCCCTGAGTCCCTCCCGGAGAAGGGCGGCATACAAATAAACTAAATCTTAATCTTAATCTTAATCTATAGCGAGGGTGTCAAACTCAAGGCCCAGGGGGGCAGATCTGGCCCATGGACAGTGTTGAAATTCAAATTGTTTTTGCTACCAGTTCTGTGGGCGTCGCATGGCCGGTGTGGTGTGGCTTGGTGGGCGAGGCTTGGTGGACATGGCAGGGGAAGTATATTGCAAAATCTCCATTTCTACCCCACTCTGGGACCAGCCAAAGGTGGCATTTGCCAGTTCTCTGAACTACTCAAAAATTCTGCTATCGGTTCTGTGAACTATTCAAAATTTCCCGCTACCGGTTCTCCAGAACCTGTCAGAACCTGCTGGATTTCACCCCTGGCCGTGGGGCTATCCCGGAAACAGCAAAGAACCGGCCTGCAGTGCCTCTACCAGCAGAAATGGCACTCCGTTTTCGCTGGTAGAGGGCTGCAGGAGGCTGTCGCAGCCAGAAACAGAGCTCAGGAGACAGTTTTCTCTGGCAAAGCACTTGGGCCAACACAGAGTGACGTCGAGCTGGCTTCCACCCCTGGTCATGTCCCCTCTGGCCTCCGCAAGATCAAACCCAACCCTGATGTGGCATGCAACCAGCCCCTTCTATGCCTAAGACTTTCCAGGGAAGAGATGATCCGTTCAAGAAATATTTGTTTCCCGATGATCTTTTCAAAGGAGACACAACAGTGCACTGATTAAATTGCTTAAGTGTTTAGATTCAGAAACCACTGAAGGAGTTATCGTATTTCTAAAAGGAGCCACTTCCCAGGCTGATAAAGAAAGAATGTTCTGTTTCTTTGAACTGATTTGTGCACAACTGAGAAAGAATTTGAGACTTAATAACAGAATAACAGAGTTGGAAGGGGCCTAGGAGGTCGTCTAGTCCAACCCCCTGCCCAGGCAGGAGACCCTACACAACTTCAGACAGATTGTTGTTCATTCTTTTCTTAAAACGCCCAGTGACGGAGCATTCACAACTTATCCTATATTGGATAGTGGGGTGGGCAATATATACAGGTTGTCCTTGATTTAGTGACCAGTCAAGGTTACAATAGTTCGTGGGGTGTTAGGGGGAGGGGGAGGGGGGATATATAGTATGTGTTAGATTTTATAGTAACGCGATTGCACTTGTATACTGTTGCTCTTTAATTTCACTGTAAAAATAGGACAAGCTGAATATATTAATAGATAGTAGAAATACACCGAAGGGAGGAGTAGAGGGATAGAAGAAAGAGGGGTAGAGAGGGTGGGAGAGAGGATTGGAGGGAGAGTGAGAAGGAAGGGAGGGAGTGTATTGGGAGAGAGGAGTCATAGAGGGGGAGGGGAAGTAGGGTAGAGGGGAATGTTGGAGGGAAGAAGGAAAGTTGGAGGGGGGCAAAAGAAATGGTGTATGGAGGGTCGAAGTGGTACATTGGGTTTGTATTTTGGGGGGTATTGTTGACAAGAGGAATGGCTGTGTTTATTGTTTAATGTTATATGGCCCCGGTTATGCACAGTATATATGTGACTGTACAAAATGAAAATGGAAAATAAAAAAACACATTTACTGAAAAAAAAAGGTTACAATGGTTCTGAAAAAAGTAACTTGTGACAGGTTTTTCACACTTATAACCATTGCAACATTCACATGGTCAAGATTCAGCGTGACACCTGACTCATATTTATGACGGTTGCAGTGAACCTGGGTCATTTGATCGCCTTTTGTGACCTTCTGATCGATTTGGGAAACCCAATTCACTTAACAACTGTAATACTAACTTATCAACTCTGGTGATTCACTTAACAACTGTGGCAAGGAAGTCATAAAATGGGGGCAAAACTCACTTAACAAATGTCTCGCTTAACAACAGGAATTTTGAGCTCAATTATGGAAGTAAGTTGAGGGGTACCGGTATTTTATTTTATTTTTTCTGCAGGCCTGTCTATATGGTTTGCCAATTAGTTGACACCAACTTGAGTAGACATGATTAGTCCGTCAATCACTCTGAAAAATTGACAAAAACTGAGTTTTACTTAATTTATTGAAATTGTTTACACATTTTAAAAAAGTGGATGAA
The DNA here is from genome assembly GCF_051295495.1 of Thamnophis sirtalis. Taxonomy (NCBI): domain Eukaryota; kingdom Metazoa; phylum Chordata; class Lepidosauria; order Squamata; family Natricidae; genus Thamnophis; species Thamnophis sirtalis. The sequence continues at coordinate 9,667,274 of NW_028261388.1, forward strand.
AACGGATGGGCTTGTTTTGTATTAGAATAATAATTGCCTATTTTTTATTGTTTATTAAGAAAAACTGGCTAGAATAAACAAGATAATGAGTCTATCTTAAAAGTGGGTAATGGATGTTTTCCTTAGCACTTCATGGTTAAAAAGAAAAATATTCCCAGCAATTCATGGAACTGGAGCTGCTCCAGCATTTAACAACTTGACAACTACGCAATCTGCTTTTTCGGCACCAAGATTATTATCTCATTTTTTTTGGGAAGTGGGGTGGGGATGAAAATTAATCTGCCAAAATTCTGACTAAATAATTGCTTCACAGGGCATGCAGTTTCTAAAAATAAAATAAAATAAAATTAGTACCTCTAAATTCTGCAGAATATGCATTCAGATTATTCCAAATAATATGCATGTGCCATGTGTGTGTGTGTGTGTGTGTGCGCGCGCGCATGTATGTTGTGTATGTATGCATGTATAAGGTAAATGTAAAGGTTCCCCTCGCACATGTGTGCTAGTCGTTCCCGACTCTAGGGGGTGGTGCTCATCTCCCTTTCAAAGCCGAAGAGCCAGTGCTGTCCAAAGACGTCTCTGTGGTCATGTGGCCAGCATGTCTAAACGCCGAAGGCGCATGGAATGCTGTTATGCTGTCCGGTTATCCAACCGATCAGTCCTAGAGGAGATCAACCCTGACTGCTCTTTAGAAGGCCAGATCCTGAAGAGGAAACTCAAATACTTTGACCACCTAATGAGAAGGAAGGAGTCCCTGGAGAAGAGCCTCATGCTGGGAACGATTGAGGGCAAAAGAGGAAGGGGACGACAGAGAATGAGGTGGCTGGATGGAGTCACTAAATCAGTCAGCATGAGCTTAAATGGATTCCGGGGGATGCTAGAGGACAGGAAGGCCTGGAGGAACATTGTCCATGGGGTCATGATGGGTCGGACACGACTTTGCAACTAACAACAATACAAATTTGTCTTTGCTGGAAGATCTAGAGTGTTCTCTCTCTCTTTTTGTTTTGTCAACTTAAAAGGAGCAACGAAGATGGCTTCGAGGCTCAAGCATGTTATATTTGAAACGACAGAGTATGTTTAGTCTAAAGAAGAGATGACTAAGGGACAACACCTTGGCAGTCTCTCAATGTTTGAAGGACTGTCATAGGGACCAAGGTGTGGATTTATTCTTCCTAATGTCTGGGGATGGGTTGAAAAACCATCAGGGCAAACCTTTAAGGAAAGAGAACCAAAACTGAAGCATTTCCTTACCACGAAAAGCTAATAAGCAGGGCAACAGCCTGCTTTGTCACTTCATTTATCTGGATTGGTTTAGACATTTCCATCTTGGGCTGGATGTGGATTCAAAAGCCTCCTAATGGGAAGGTTTCACATTGCTCACTACAGAGGAAAGGTTGGTGAAATTGAAAATCTTGCTGAGATGGATAAATTATCATGGTTTGTCGCATAGTCAGCCAGATGTCCAGGCTGGATTTGGTATTTTTTTTTCTGCCTAGCTTATACTTCCCAAAGAGAATAGCATAGCATAGCATAGCATAGCATAGCATAGCATAGCATAGCATAGCATAGCATAGCATAGCATAGAGCAGAGCAGAGCAGAGCAGAGCAGAACAGAACAGAGTTGGAAGGAACCGTGGAGCCGAGGTGGCGCAGTGGTTAAATGCAGCACTGCAGGCTACTGCTAGATCAGCAGGTCAGCGGTTCAAATCTCACCGGCTCAGGGTTGACTCAGCCTTCCATCCTTCCGAGGTGGGTAAAATGAGGACCCGGATTGTTGGGGGCAATATGCTGACTCTCTGTAAACCGCTTAGAGAGGGCTGAAAGCCCTATGAAGCGGTATATAAGTGCTATTGCTATTGGAGGTCTTCTAGTCCAACCACCTGTTCAAGTAGGATAGAATGGAATGGAATAGAACAGAACAGAGCAGAGCAGGAAGGGACCTTGGAGCTCTTCTAATCCAACCCCTGCTCAAGCAGGTGACCCTATACCATTTCAAACAGGTGGCTGTTGTGGCCCAGCAGGAGCTGTTGGAGCTGCCACCAGACTCCGACAGCAAGGGGCCCTATGAGTCGGTTCTGGAGGATGTGGAGGACCTTGGACAGGGTTCCGACTCCGAGCAGGGCGCAGAGAGGCTGGTTGGCCACCAGGAGGCACCTGAGCCTTGGACCAGTGGGGAGGAGACAAGGGAGAGTGAGCCGGAGAGTGAGTTGTTCCTGGATGCACGCCATCGAAGAGCTAATAGGCGTCAGGAACAATTACACAATTACAGGAGGTAATTGCGCTCAGCTGGTGGTCATTAGGCTCCTCTCCAGACTATAAAAAGCTACTTGTGCACACGCCCCTCTTTGCAGAAGTCAACACAGAATCGAATGTCGGAGAACTTTGTGTCAGCTTGGCAGGCTGGATTGCTGCCAAGCCTTATCTGTGTTTATTGCTGCCCAAGCTTGTCTGTGCTGGGTTGCTGTCAAGGACATGTTTGTCTGTTAATTAAATACCGTAATTTATCTCTGGCTCGGAGTGTGCTTTGGTGTGGAACGAGGAGGGTCAGAACAGGTGGCTGTCCAGTTTCTTCTTTAAAAGCCTCCAGTGATGAAGCACCCACAACTTCTGAAGGCAAGCTGTTCCAACTGGTTAATTGTCCTCACTGTTAGGAAGTTTCTCCTTAATTCCAGGTTGCATCCCTCCTGGGTTAGTTTCCATTCCATTGTTTGTCGCCCTGGGATACCTGGGAAAGGCAGATGGATGGAAACTAACCAAGGGCACAAGCTACCTGGAACTAAGGAGAAATTTCGTAATGGTGAGAGTAACCAACCAATGGAACAGAAGTTGCCTTCAGAAGTTGTGGGTGCTCCATCGCTGGAGGCTTTCAAAAAGTGACTGGAGAGCCACTTGTCTGAAATGTTATAGGGTCTCCTGCTTGAGTAGAGGTTAGACTAGAAGACCTCCATTATTCTATATATACCGCAGTGGTGGGATTCAGCCAGTTCGTACCTATCCGGGAGAACCGGTTGTTAACTTTCCAAGCAATCAAGAGAACCGGTTGTTGGAAGAAATCTCCTTTTGGAGATTTGGCAGGAAGGAAAACATTCTTGGTGTTGTTTCTAGCCTAATCTTTATTGCCCTGCTTAGAGAAACTGCCTCTCTGGTTAACCCTTATTACATTGTAACAGCTAAGATGAAGCACCCATCGATGTGAGTGACGTTGAGTTGGCCACGCCCACCTGATCACATGACCACTGAGCCCCGCCTACCCAGCTGGTCATTAGGGCAGAGAACCGGTTGTTAAATTATTTGAATCCCACCACCGGTATATCGGTACTGTAAGTTTTTATGCTGAGTTTGCCTACCAAGCCATTGACTGGGCTATCGATTTAAATGATTTCAATAAGCATTGTCAGTGACCCCAGGGCTCTATTTAACTGCCTGCACAGCTGCATTCTCCACTAGCTGAAGCTTCTGGCTATTCTTCAAGGGTAGCCCCATGTAGAGCACATTACAGTAGTCCATCTAGGAAAGCGATGGCGAACCTTTTCAGCACCGAGTGCCAAAAAGGTCACGCGGAAATGTTGCGCGCATGCGCGTATGCACTCATCAGGGCTGTGCTCTGGAAAAGCCAAACTTCCATTGTTTTAGCATGTATGCGCGCCCGACAATCAGCTGGCCAGCATGCATGCACAGGCTGGTTTTTGGCACTGCCACGCACACGAAGGACAGCTGATCATTACACAAGCATGGACACTGCAGACCTGGAAGACAAACAGGCAAGGCTGTGTGTGCCAGGTGCCATGACTTTGTGTGCCACTTTAAGCATGCTGTCAGCATTCCAAATATCATGCAGAATTAAATCAGAGTCCAAGGCAGAGATAGCCTTCAAGTTCCAATTTAAGAAGACAGACATGTTGGCATCGTACTGTGGAATCCCAATTCTGGAAGTTACATCGGATTCCCACCCAGTTGAAAGTTCATGATCTTGTCCCCACACCCACAAATCCATCACATGGTCCAATCTTCTTCTTCCACGCTGGCATCTCCACTCAGCTGCTTCCGGTCAGGTGCAGATGTGCGGAGACAAAAGATGACCTTGGGCTTCTAGAAAAGAATGACGACAACACATTCCACCATTCTACTCCTTTCTATTCCCCCCTCCCAACTACTACACTAATGAAACAGCATAATGAAATAAGAGACCGTGTGGCAGGCCAAAGATCCTAAAAGGGATATAACCGCAGGCCCAACACACGCGTGCCATGGGTTCACCATCATGGATCTAGGAGGTTACTAGGGAATGAGTTCCTCATGAACAAAGCCTCCTGATCTGTCAACCAGTCCCCACCGTCCAAACAGCTAAGAGGTACTGGTGGACACAATGGTGAAGGACAAAAGCTTCAGTGGGTCCATGGAATTCTGGGTAGGAAGGTCTGTCCAATGGAGCCAAGGAAACTTTTCTTTTAAGCGGAACACCACCAGGTCATAAAACTTTGTTTGTGAGCACGTAGCAAGGAATTTCCAAGGTCAGATAAAATGGCTCCGCCTGGGTGAGAAACAAATCTTTCCATCGCTAGATTTGAAGGTAGAACTACATGTGTGCAAGCTAATTCCTCTCAGAGAAGAATGAATATCATTTGTGCTCCCTCACAGGATGGCATCATTCATGATCCTCTGAAATAATTTTCTCTCTTTTCTCTGAGAGAGAGAGAGAGAGAGAGAGAGAGAGAGAGGGAGGGAGGGAGGGAGGGAGGGAGGGAGGGAGGGAGAGAGGGGAAGACAGACAGAGAAAGAAAGAAAAAAGAAAGAAAGAGAAAGAAAGAAAGATACAGAGAAAAAAAGAGAGAGAAAAAGACAGACAGAATGAAAGAATGAAAGAAAAAGAAAGAGAGAAAGAGAAAAAAGAGAATGGAAGACAAACAGAAAAAGAAAAAGACAGGCAGAGAAAGAAAGAAAGAAAGAAAGAAAGAAAGAAAGAAAGAAAGAAAGAAAGAAAGAAAGAAAGAAAGAAGAGACAGAAAAAGAGAAAGAAAAAGAAAAAGAAAAAGAAAGGAAGACAAAGAATGAAAGAGAGAGAGAGAGAGAGAAAGAAAAAGAAAGGAAGACAAAGAAAGAAAGAAAGAAAGAAAGAGAGAAAGAGAAAGAAAAAGAGAATGGAATACAAACAGAAAAAGAAAAAGAGAAGGGAAGACAGGCAGAGAAAGTAAGAAAGAAAGAAAGAAAGAAAGAAAGAAAGAAAGAAAGAAAGACAGACAGAAAGACAGACAGAAAAAGAGAACGAAAAGAAAGGAAGAGATAAAGAATGAAAGAAAGAGAGAGAGAAAAAGGAAAACAGGGAAAGAAAGAAAGAAAGAAAGAAAGAAAGAAAGAAAGAAAGAAAGAGACAGAGGGATTATGAAATTCCTGTAAAAACACCCAGGGTCCTGTGTACATATGTATATTTTTTAAAAACCTGAAATGAGAATATTTTGTTCTCCCAATAACCTTACTTTTAAAAGACAAGGTGGCTTTGGGAACTGTGATCCGTGTTTCACCGTACACAATTTCCTCTCCATTTTGATTTGGGTCATTAATCATAGTCTCTTCTTGTACAAATTATTCAATTTCAATAATGGCATTACGCAACCCACGCCAAATGGGAAACTCGTTCAAAAGCGACACTCTGCCACTTGAGCCTGAATTTGCTCTACGTCTGATAATAACTGGAAAAACGCAGCACCTCAGCTGTGCAGTTACTCTGCCGATAAAACTCAGCAACATTCAGTGCAAAAAATTACAATAAAACCACTGGCTGATAGTTTAGCTTCTCTGCCTCCCTCCCTCCTTCCCCACCGCTCCTTCTGTTTCTTTGTTTTTTCATTATAATGCTCTTTCCCCAATTTCAGGTCTACATTTCAGGGCCATGTTTTGAAGGGGAAAATGTGATTCACAGTATATGAGTGGGCGTACGCCTGCACCTGTTAGAAAACAAACCAAGCCTTACTTTTTTCAGAATTACACAAGTCCGGGCGGGGGGAGAGGGGGAGGAAATGATGCTGTTCTTTTGTGGTTTCTAACAGGTGTTATATCCATTCTTATATCCAAACAGCCAAGTTTTTACGGCTTTCCTGAAGGCCATCAGAGTGGGTATGGTTTGGATGTCCGGGGGGAGCTGGTTCCAAAGAGTCGGAGCAGCCACTGAGAAGGCTCTCCTCCGAGGACCCGCCAGCCGACATTGTATGGCCGATGGCACCCGAAGGAGGCCCAATCTATGGGATCTTACTGGTCACTGGGAGGAGATATTCTCTCCTTTGCTCCTTCACTCTTTGCGAGATTTATTTCAGGGTTTGTATCTCTTTCCCTTTGTACATCATTGGCTCATCTCTTGTTATTTTATAAATTATATCTCTTACTTTTTTCCTCGCGAATCTGATGTGTAGTCTCTGGGCAATCGGTGTTTTCTGGCATAATTTAGCCACCGTGACTAAACACCGAAGGAACACTGAACGCTGTTACCTTCCCACCAAAGGTGGTCCCTATTTTTCTGCTTGCATTTTTTACATGCTTTCAAACTGCTAGGTTGGCAGAAGCTGGGACAAGTAACAGGAGCTCACTCCGTTATGTGGCGCTAGGGATTCTAACCGCCAAACTGCTGACCTTTCTGATTGACAAGCTCAGCATCTTAGCCACCGAGCCACCGCATCCCTCTGAGGGAGAATAGGTCGATCATCAAAGGGTCATTTACAATGCAGCAGTTTTCTGGAGAGAGATCCACAGAGAGAGAGAAAGAGAGAGAGAGAGAGAGAGAGAGAGATGGGTACAAAGGAAGATGGGAAGTAGGAGATGGAATACACTCAGGAAAGCCCGTAGCCCATCCTAATGAGATTATTATTGCAGAGAAAGGAAATGGTGCAATGGGAGAGGCAAACCTTTTCTGCGAATCCAGTAAATCTACAGCAGAAGCCCAGCACTTAATTTTTATTACCGGCTGCACCAGAAAGTGGAGAAATATGCTCTCTTTTATTATGAATATTGGGAAAGAGGGAAAAGAAAAGAAAAATTGGTGTGGAATGGTCACGGTTGTGGGCTCAAATTCACAGTTTATCCGCCCTGTTCTTCTAACCAAAGTGAAATAGCAATAGCAGTTAGACTTATATACTACTTCATAGGGCTTTCAGCCCTCTCTAAGTGTTTTACAGAGTCATCATATTGCCCCCACAGTCTGGGTCCTCATTTCACCCACCTCGGAAGGATGGAAGGCTGAGTCAACCTTGAGCCAGTGAGATTTGAACCGCCGAACTGCAGATAACAGTCAGCTGTAGTGGCCTGCAGTACTGCACTCTAACCACTGCGCCACCTCGGCTCCTATGAAAAGACACCAAATAAACATTGTCCTCTAAACAGGGATGGGATTCAGGCCGTTCGGACCAATTCGGGGGAACCGGATGCTAATTTTACATCTGGTTTGCTGAACCGGTAGTTGGAAGAACTGGCTGGCCCCACCCACCCCACTGCTCCTCTCCCAGGAGTCTCCACGTGGCCCATTTATCATGCCAGGTAAGTGCAGGGCCCACAGGCTCTGAGAGGGCAAAAAATGGGCCTCCCAGAAGTTCTGGAAGTCAGCAAAAGGGCCTGTTTTTATTCTCTGGAGAGTCTCTGGAACCCGGTGGAGGCTGCTTTCACCCTCCCGGAGGCTCAACAAAAGCCTCCCAGGGAGGGTGAAAACACCCCCTCCCCCTGCTGTGGTGTAGGAGGCCAAGTAGGCCACGCCCACCCAGCAATAACCGGCTGCTAAAAAATTTCAATTCCACCTCTGCCTTTAAATGCTAAAGAAATAGGGAGAACCCAAATCCTTGCAGATATGAGAGGTCTTCATTGCAGCCTTTTAAGATAATCAAGTCAGGGTAGGGATTTTCTTCTCCCCCGGGGTTCTTAGAGGCACAAAAATGGATGCCACCAGGTTCTGTAAGTTAACTGCTGAAATCCTTTTCAAAAGAATAAAATCGACAGAATAAAATGCTAAACCAAATTTAAAAACCGGAATAACATAGAGTGGACATGGACACTTATGATTGTAGGAAGTCAGCACCCACCCCTCTCCGAGAAGAATGGAATATTCTAGGAAATATTTAAAAAGACAGACTATTATTTTTCCCTGGATGAGAAATGGAGAAGAAACATGTTTTTTTTTTTAAGGCAGGAAGCAGACTCACTCTTAATAGCCCCCACCCTCCTCAATAGCCCACAGCAGATGTCCCCACTTAAGAGATAATGTCAGGTGTGCCTCCATCAATAACCAAGAAAGAAAACTCCCAACTCCATTTTTCATGTAATTAAAATAATTTTACTGGTTATGAAAAGATAGCAACAAAAGTAAAGCAAGATCTGAGCCAGAAAGGTGCGAACAAGTACATATCAAATGATAACCCAGCCCCAGTGGTGGGTTTCAAAAATTGTTCGAACCTACTCTGTGAGTGTGGCCTCTTTTGTGGGAGTGGCTTGCTGCCCATGTGATCGGATGGGAGTGGCTTGCCGCCCATGTGACTGGATGGGAGTGGCTTGCCGCCCATGTGACCAGATATGAAGATGCCGAAGACACTTGTCAGAATCACCTTAAATTACCTCACACACAGCACTGGCATGCATAAGAATAGGATGTAAACTTGTTTTTTAAAAGGCATCTTTGGTTTGCGTTAAAACAACTTCAACACACGCCATGTTCTGATTGCACCACAAACGCAGTAGTCATCCTTACCTTTCACAGAGGCACTGAGTTTTATAAATATGAGCATGAAAGTGTAGAATAATCATATCCAAGGACCAGTGGTGGGTTTAAAAAAAAATTGGAACCTCTTCTGTAGGTGTGGCCTGCTTTCCGGGTCCATTGGTGGAACCTCTTCTAACCGGTTCGGTAGATTTGATGAATTGGTTCTACCGAATAGGTGCGAACTGGTAGGAGCCCACCTCTGCCCAACCCCCCCTCCAATGACCCCCAACTCAGTGTCCAATCTGCAACTCCCTTAAGTGTCATGTGGGTTGCATCTCCAAAAGGCATCATTGTGTTGGTATGCAGGACGGTTGACCTTGACCAGGTCCAAACACCAGCCACCAGCATGCGCAGAAGATGGTGAGAAGAAAACCCCCTTTTCCATATCCCCTCCTGTACCATTTGTTCCCATCCCAAATGCCAAGCCCCCCACCCTCCCCGTTTCTATGGCAGCCGATAGCAAGTAAGCGAAGCAGAGGCTGACAAATAAAAGAGATAGCTAGGTCTCTCCATAGGCAAACGCCCTCACCCAAGATCCCACAAAGGTAGGATTAGCCCTCTACCCATCTCACCACATGGCGCCTGGGAAGATTACATCACCCAGCAAGGCTCAACCAAGCCTGGGACTCAGAACAGCCTACAGAGTTTCCCCTGCATGGCCCCATGGGAGTCTGACAACTACATTTCAGACAAATGGTTCTCTTGGCTCACTGAAAGCTAACCTTTTCATTGTCACGAGCCAAAAGCGTGCACCGCACCCATAATGCAATGTGTGCGTGACACCACCACCCCCGTGCCCTGCCCTCCTGCCCATGAGTGTGTGACACCTCATGTGACTCCTCACCCTCGCGTAGGCATGTGCAACCCCCCTGCACCTCATTTTGGGACCAGTAGGCCTCCTAGCAGCCTTCTGGGACCAAAAATGGCCCACGGGGGGGGGGTACTATACCCCCCCCCACACACGCACTCTGCACAGCCCCTTATCCATGCAGGCATGAGACCTCTGCCCTCCCCACACATGCAAACACATCTCCTGCATGTGCCCTGCTTTCACACATTCGTAGCAGACACCTGAAAATCAGCTGGCCGCCGGGAGGCACATGTGTATGAGTGGTGAAGCTGAGCTGGGGCCACAGCTCACATGCCTGCAGAGAAAGCTCTGTGTGCCACCTGTGCACACTTGCCATAGGTTGGCTCTCCCAGTCCTATCTCTTCTTAAAACCACCAGGTTGGGCAAAGTTCTATTAGAACACAAAATATGAAACACCTTCCTCTCGTCTACTCAGGCTTCTTGGCTATTCCCTATTAAGTACAAATGTAGGCAATTCTGCCTTTTTATTCTCAACTCACCTGTTCACATCACTAGCTGATTTACGACTTGGTCTGAACCAGTGGTGGGTTCCGGATCCCGTTGCAACTGTGCCGGCGTCCACCACATGAAGACGCGCACCGTGCTCGTCCTGACCTCTTGTGACGCCTCCGCGAGGCTCCAGCTGCTTGTCGCACAGGCGCGTGCACGGAAGCCCCAAAGAGCTCAAATACAGGTACAGAGCTCGGGCAGGCGGGTGGGCCCTCTGGAGCACCGTACCGGAACGATACCAGGTGCTCCGGGCAGACACCAGTACACCCGTACCGGGGCGTACCGCCTGCAACCCACTACTGGTCTGAACCACAAATCTTAACTGTGAGAAGCAAGTGAGCAGAGAATAGCAGCTGAAAAGAAAACTAGAGGAAACATTTAAGGAGGGCTGATTTTTCATTGTGCCTCTCCCTTCTTTGAAAAATATTCAGACGGGAGAATAGTTCAATCTGGATCAGTATTTTTTAGCAAGGTTTGGGGGAAATCTAATTCTTCCGTTTGAATAGGTGTGACACAGCAATTTCTTTTTTAAAGCTACCCCTGTAGCTCTTGCCATTTACAGTAGCAAAATCAAAAGGGGTCTGATCTCACCTTTTTCAACTAACCAATTCCAATGCGATTTTAATATGTTTTCTAATGATTATTTAATTTAAATTTATCAGAGAATGCACTGCCAGATTCCTTAAACGTATCAGATTAAGTGCTCTCCTGCTATGTGGTTTATGGTACATCCCTGCCATCTAGTGGTAACGTGCAATATTGCAAAAAAGTGAAAATACTGCTGTTTACTATAAGGGAACGGGAATGGAATGGAATGGAATAGAGAACCCGGTTCTTTCTTTCTTTCCTTCCTTCCTTCCTTCCTTCCTTCCTTCCTTCCTTCCTTCCTTCCTCCTTTCCCTCCCTCCCACCCTCCTTTCTCTCTCTTTCTTTTTTTCTTCCTTGTCCTCCTCCTGCCTCCCTTTTTCTTGCTCTCTCTTTCTTTCTTCCTTCCTTTCTCTTCCTTCCTTCCTCCTCCTCTTCTTTCTGTCCTTCCTTCCCTCCCTCCCACCCTCCCTTTTTCTTTCTCTCTCTCTATTTCTTCCTTCCTTCCCTTCCTCCTCCCCTGTTTCATTTTCCTTCCTTCTTTCTTTCTTTCTTTCTCTAATTGTCTTCCTTCTTTCCTCCTCTTCTTTCTGCCCTTCCTTCCTTCCCTCCCTTTTTCTTTTTCTTTCTTTTTTCTTCCTTCCTTCCTTTCCTCCCGCCTCCCTTTTCCTTCTTTTTCTCTCTCTCTCTTTCTTTCTTCCTTTCTTTCTCTTCCTTCCTTCTCTCCTTCCTTCCCCCTCCTCCTCTTCTTTCTGTCCTTCCTTCCCCTCTCCCACTCTCCTTTTTCTTCCTCTTCCTCTTCCTCTTTCTCTGTCTCTCCCTCCCTCCCTCCCTCCCTCCCTCCCTTTCTTTCTTTCTTTCTTTCTTTCTTTCCCTTCCTTCCTTCCTTCCTTCCTTCCTTCCTTCCTTCCTTCCTTCCTTCCTTCCTCCTCCTTTTCCTTTCCTCCTTCCCTCCCTCCCATCTGTCTGTCTGTCTTTGCCATGGCCTCCCCAAATTCCTCCTTGAGAAACCTCATTTTACTACTCAGGGAAGTAAGTACTGGATTACTTGAAAATTATGTGCTTTTGGCAAAAAACCATTTCGGGGAGTTGCTGTGGTAAAACACCGAAACCCAAAGAGTTTGCCTTTCCATCGCTCTAAAAGAAACTCTTCTGAAACAAAGCAGCAATGGAGCCAGGCCTGCAACTTTGGCTGCGGATCAAGAGTGGTGTCCAGCCTGGCTGCGGATCAAGAGTGGTGTCCAACCTCCTTTTTGCAGGTCAGTTTCTCTTTTAGGAGCCTGCAGGAGGAGCCAAGATCTGGAGAAAGAAAGCAGAGAAGACTTTGTCCCCTTCCAGAGCCTGCGAGCCTGGGCGGCTGTTTGGAAGAAGGCTGGGAAACATTAGGCGAATCGACAGCTCTGGAAAGAATGTGGACCAGTTTGAGGACAAGCACCGAACCCACCTACCCAAGGGGCGGAAGCTGTGGGCCCCGGACTCGATTCTGGGTGCTGGCAGTGGGAATAGCTGTCATCTTGTTTCTTCTGGGATTTTTAATCGGTAGGACTGAGGCTGCACAATATTGTCATTCTCCCTCTTCCAATGAGAAAAGGGCTTGTAGAAAAAAAGGTTCTCTCTCTCTCTCTCTCTCTCTCTCTCTCCCTCCCTCCCTCCCTCCCTCCCTCCCTCCCTCCCTCCCTCTCTCTCTCTCTCTCTCTCTCTCTCTCTCTCTCTCTGAATGTGTGATCTGTCACTCATTATGGAAAGGGAAATTGCATTCACGTGCTTGGAAAATGTTTCCGCAGCTGGTTAGGAGCAAGCTGGAAAGGATCCAGATTAGTTTCAGTTTCTAGGGCGGGGGGAGGGGGGGCGGGGAATCATTCATGTTTGGGAAATGAAAAATAGTTGGGAAAGTCTGGGAATCCTTTGTGCAATTATTTTGGAATGATCCCGGTGGCTAACTTTTTTCTTTGTTTGTTTTAAACCAAATGATAAGAAAAAGAAAGAAAGAAAGAAAGAAAGAAAGAAAGAAAGAAAGAAAGAAAGAAAGAAAGAAAGAAAGAAAGAAAGAAAGAAAGAAAGAACAATTAATGCAGAAATATATAGGAACTAGACAAAGAATTACCAAAGAATTACAATTAGTGCTCAATATATCATTAATGAGAAAGTAACAATTAAAAAAAACCAAAAGTATATTCAATTATTTTAACAATATGAGAAAGGATTGGAGTCTCTGACTTGATTTTCAAAATGTTCACTATTTATAATAAAAAAGGGAAGGAAAGGAAAGGAAAGGAAAAAGGAAAGGAAAGGAAAGGAAAGGAAAGGAAAAAGAGAAGGAAAGGAAAAGAAAGGAAAAGGAAAGGAAAGGAAAAGAAAGGGAAAGGAAGGGAAAGGAAAAAGGAAAGTAAAAGGAAAAGGAAAAGGAAAGGAAAAAGGAAAGGAAAGGAAAGGAAAAAGAAAAGGAAAGGGAAAGGGAAAGGAAAGCATGCCCTGACAAATGGCTCCGTGTGCCACCTGTGGCACGCGTGCCATAGGTTCGCCATCCTGGGTATAGGGTTTCTTGCCAAGGCAGGGGGTTAGACTAGAAGACCTCCAAGGTACCTTCCAACTCTCCTATTGTATTGTATTGTATTGTATTGTATTGTATTGTATTGTATTGTATTGTATTGTATTGTATTGTATTGTATTGTATTGTATTGTATTGTATTGTATTATTATATTATATTATATTATATTATATTATATTATATTATATTATATTATATTATATTATATTATATTATATTATATTATATTATATTATATTATATTATATTATATTATATTATATTATATTATATTATATTATATTATATTATATTATATTATATTATATTATATTATATTATATTATATTATATTATATTATATTAATTATATTATATTATATTATATTATATTATTATATTGTATCACTAGCTTAGGCTGTTGTGTACAGTCATACTGATTGATTATAGGTAGTCCTTGACGTACAACATTTTGTTGAGCCCTCAAACTTACAAAGGCACTGAAAAAAAGTGACTTATGACCATTTTTCACCCAGCCGTTAGAGCAACAATGGTCACATGATCCAAATTCAGACACTTGGAAACTGACTCATATTTACGACAGTGGCAGTGTGTTGGGGGAAGGGTTCATGCAATCCCTTTCCGCGACCTTCTGATGAGCAAAGTCAGTGGGGAAAACAGATTCATTTAACGGCAGTGTTGCTAACTGAAGATTGGCAGTGATTCACTCAACAATTGTAGCAAGAAAGGTCGTCAAATGAAGCAAAACTCACTTAACTGTGTCACATAGCAACAGAAACGGGGGCTCAATTGGGGTCATAAGTTGAGGACTAGTTGTACTGCAGTTTATGGTTCATGAATAAAGTGGTGAGCGTGAGCTAATTCCACACCCAGGTTAATTGTGTTAACACACTTGGTGTATCTGCGCTAGTGAGGAGGTGACACTTGAATTGCAAAATTTGGGGCATGTGACAATTTACCTCTTGGTTTTTCGTGTCACATACATTGGTTTGATCTGATTTTCAGGTTGGCTGGCGAATAAACATGGCCATCAGTTGCCGAGGACAGATGCCCATGAGAAAATGTTGGAAGCCTTCATAAAGGAAATGAAAGCAGAAAGCATCAAGCAATTTCTTCAGTAAGCTACTGTATTTTTCTGAGTATAAGACTCTCCAAAGTATAAGACCCACCTAGCTTTTGGGGATGAAAATAAGGGGGGGGGGCAAATCTGCCTCTGCTTCCCAGCAATTTGCCTCCTTGCAACAAACAGCAAACAGTACGGACATTATACACCGTTTGTGGTGTTACATTTCAGACTATACTTGTACAGATGTTGTTAACATTGATGTATTTTCTGGAGGTATAGTTATTCTCCAGTATTTAAAAGAAGCTACAATAGCACTGGGCCTCTTCGGATCAAGCATTTATTTTAAAAAGATTCTTCATTTTGCTAAGTTGTCTAGAACAATAATAAAGCAGTCTTTAAAAAATAAGTCTAATAATTTGAACATTCTAGAGGCATTTATAGTTATTGACTTACCTCCTTGCAGCAAACAGCAAACAGCCTGCTTAGCACGAGAAAAAAAAATCTGCCTCTGCCTCCCAGCAATTTGCCTGTGCAGCAAACAGCAAGTTTCACTTTCAATCTCAGCATGGACTTCCCCGATCATCAGCTGTTTCAGGCTGCAGGGATTGCCATAGCTTATGGCAGCCTCTGCAAGCCCCATTTTCTCCATTTGCTGCAAGGAGGTAAATTTCTGGGAGGCAGTGGCCAAAGGGTGAGGCCGGTAGGCAGGCGGGGCTACATTCGGTGTATAAGACGCACCGAAATTTTCACCCTCTTTTAGTGGGGAAAAAGGTGCGTCTTATACTCCGAAATGTCTCGCTTAACAACATGTATTTTGGGCTCAATTGTGGTCGTAAGTCGAGAACTGCTTGTATGGTTGACTGCCCAGAGTTACACGTTCAAGATGGGATGTTGTGTAAAAGTTCTCAGCTAATCTTTAAGAAGATGTTGGATAGCCATTTGTCTGAAATGGGATAGGGTTTCCTGCCTAGGCAGGGGGTTGGACTAGAAGACCTCCAAGGTCCCTTCCAACTCTGCTATTGTATTGTATTGTATTGTAAGTAAAAAAAAAAAAAGAAGTATAACCGTCTACCCAGATATAAAGAAAAGTATGTTTTCTACAGGGGTGGATTGCTGCTGAAATTGCTGCCGGTTCTGTGCGCAATTTTTGGTGTGTATGTGCGCACACCAAACGTAAGCTCCTCGTGCATGCGCATTTGCACCTAAAAAGTTCCGTGCATGTGCACATTAGAAAAGGGAAAAAAATACATTTTTTGCAATAAAGATTGTTCTGCGCATGCGCAGAACTAAAAATCAAGATGGCGCCAGGGGCGTGGCTGGCCGAGTTACTACCTACTCGGTTGAACCGGTTGGAACCCACCTCTGTTTTTTCTACTATCGGGTCAATAATGCCATCTTCTTTCTTCTAGCAATTTCACCCAGCAGCCTCACTTGGCTGGTACGCAGGAGAATCTACGCCTAGCTGAACAGATACAAGCCAACTGGAAAGCATTTGGCTTAGACTCGGTCCAAATGGCTCCTTACGATGTTCTGCTTTCCTACCCCAACAAGACGAATCCTAATTATATCTCGCTCATTGATGAGCGTGGCCAAGAGGTAAAGGAGGGGGGCTGGATTATGTATACAGAGTAATTTTCACAACCTAATGCAATAGGCTAATATAATATTGTATGGGGGGGGGGTTGTTCCTCGGCTTATAAACCATAATGGAGATTTCCATTGCTAAGTGATGTGGTCGTTAAATGCGGGATCACATGACCAGAACCCAACTTTGGAACCATTTTTATCATGGCTGTTGAGCAAATCGCCAAGGACATTAAATGAGTCGTGCAGTTTTTAAGTACTGTATTTTTCAAAGTATAAGATGCACTTCCCCATCTAAAGAAGGGTGAAAATTTGGGTGCGTCTTATACAACAAATGTAGCCCTGCCCACCCGCTGGCTCCCACCCTTTGGCCTCTGCCTCCCAGCAATTTGCCTCCTTGCAGCAAACAGCCTGTTTCAGCTTCAACACAGCCTGATTAGCACAAGCAGCTGATTGTTGGTGGGATCGGCTTCCCGACCAGCAGATATTTCAGGCTGCAGGGATTGCCATCATCTATTGCCGCGCCTGTGCCCCCATTTTGGCCTCCACATGCTCTGTTTTCGGCCTCCTTGGGCCCCACTTTTTGCCCATTCCTTTGGGCTGTGCGGAGGCTGAAAACGGGATGCAGAGCTCGAAAATGGGGTGCATGGAGATGGCAATATGCTACAGTAATCCCTGCAGCCTGAAACAGCTGATTGTTGGGAGGCCCGACAATAAACTGCTTTTGCTGATTAGGCTGTGCTGAAATGGAAACTGGCTGTTTGCTATTTGCTCCAAGGAGGCAAATTGCTGGGACGCAGGCAGAGGTAGAATTTTTTTCTTGTTTTCCTCCCCAGAAGCTAGGTACGTCTTACACTTCGGAGCATCTTATACTCTGAAAAATATGGTAAATCACATGGTTCTTAAATGAATCTGCCTTCCCCCATTGACTTTGCTCTTCAAAAGCTGGCTGGTCGTGATCATGTGACTGAAGGATGCTGCAAACATTGTAAATGGGAGCCAGTTACCAAGTGCCCAGATTGTATTCAGGTGATTGCAGATATCAAGCCTGAAGCCATTTTTCAGCATCTTCAGGGCTGCCACAGCCGAGATAGTTGGAACTGTTGGAATGGAAGGGGAGAATAGAGATAGCTGGGGACTTGTAGCCAAAAAATTTTTTTTTCTTATGGGAACTAAGGACACTCACCAGGTGTTGGGAAGGCATGGACTGGAACCAACTGGACTGTGACCTTATTGGACCATGTGATGGACATGAAGAAAGGGGGAGAGAACATTTGCTTTTAATTTGGGTGGGGAAAACCGCAGGACTTTAGAGTCGGGTTTTCACCAGATGGTGCCAATAGGACATGCCTAATAAATCTGTTGTCAGCGTTCCAAGTATCATGTAGAATTAAATCAGAGTCCAAGGCAAAACGATCCTTAAAGTTCCAATTTAATAAAGCAGACATCTTAGCACATCTGTGTTAATCCCAATTCTGGAAATGACATCAGAATTCCATCCAGTTAAAAGTTCATGATCTTGTCCCCACACCCACAATCCATCACATGGTCCAATCTTCTTCTTCCACGCTGGCATCCACACCCAGCTGCTTCCAGTCAGGTGTAAAAATGCAGAGACAGAAGATGACCTTGGCTTCTAGAAAAGAATGAATTTGGCCACTTTAAGACTTGTGGAGTTCAACTTCCACAATCCCTCAACTTGCCATGCTGGCTGAGGAATTCTGGGGGTTGAAGTCCATGAGTCTTAAAAGGGCTAGGTTTTGAGACCCTTGCCTTAATAATTACACAAAGCCATCACAGAGATTCATTGGGCATTATATGCTAAGCAAACACAGCCATTGTTTGGAGGGTTTAGCTAAATTGGCTTCATTTTGATGGGCCCGTTTCTTAAATGAATCTCCACTCCTCCCTCAACCCCCTCCATCACTCCCTCCCTCTATAAATCTGTATTTATTTATTTATTCTATTATGTAGTGTATATTGGAGATGGTGAACCTTTGAGAGTTGTATGCAATGAAATTTCACTTTAATGTATGCCAATTAGTGTACATTCAAAGCAGTGGTGGGATTCAAATAATTTAACAAACGGTTCTCTGCCCTAATGAATTCTTCCAACAACCAGTTCACCAAACTGCTCAGAAAGTTTACAACCGGTTCTCCCGAAGTGGTACGAACTGGCTGAATCCCACCACTGATTCAAAGTGACAATAAAGTTATTATTCTATTCTTTTCTGTTCCCTTCTGTTCCCTTCAGTTCTTTTCTGTTATCTTCTATTCCAGTCCACTCTCTCCGCTCCACTTCACTCCATTACATTCTATTCCATCCCATTCTGCTCTGTTCTGCTCCGTTCTGTTCCGCTCCGCTCTTTTCCATTCCACACCACTCCACTCCATTCTATTACATCCCATTCCACTCCATTCTATTCCGCTCTGTTCCATTCCACTCCACTCCATTCCATTCTATTCCATGCCATTCCGCTCCGTTCTGCTCCATTCTGTCCTGCTCCGCTCTGTTCCATTCCACACCACTCCACTCCATTCTATTACATCCCATTCCACTCTGTTCTGCTCCGTTCTATTCCGCTCTGTTCCATTCCGTTTCACTCCACTCCATTCTATTCCATCCCATTCCGCTCCGTTCTGCTCCATTCTGTTCCGCTCCAATCCACTCCACTCCATTCCATTCTAAACTTTTGCCCACACCCAAGTTGGATGAATCAGATGTTGCTTTTATATGCCATTTCCCCCCTCTTGTGCCTTCTTTACTATATAGATTTTCAACTCATCATTCTCTGAGCCTGTTCCTGCAGGATATGAGACCGTTGAAGACATTGTCCCACCCTATAGTGCTTTCTCGGCCCAGGGTGAGCCAGAGGTAAGGCTTAAACGGCATCGGGGCTGCCTTTAGATCTGCAAGATTCTAAGCTATATGCCTGTGGAGATTCTCAATCATTCAGATCTTAGATGTCCCAAAGGTGGGTTTCCCCCCCCCCCCAAAAGGCAACTGTACTTTCCAGATTATTTCTTTGAAAATGTTTTCACTTCTTATCTAAGGAAAACCTTAGAACTAAAGGAGCTTCTTGGATGAAATGAAACTTTAAAAAAAATACAAGAAAGTCCACATGCCTTTTGGAAAAAGTACCTTTGGGTTCTAAGATATAGGAAAATGTAACTGCTCTATCTGAGCTAACGGAGAAGAAGGCTGGGTGGGAATTGGATCTGGCATCCTAAAGCTGTCAAGAACCCCCTTTAAACAGAAGGCCTCCTAGTGATTGGCCCAAAGTGACCCAGCTGGCTTTCATACCTAAAGTGAGACTAGAACTCACTGTCTCCTGGTGGCTGGCCCAACGTTCACCCAGCTGGCTTTCATACCTAAAGTGAGACTAGAACTCACTGTCTCCTGGTGGCTGGCCTAACGTTCATCCAGCTGGCTTTCATACCTAAAGTGAGACTAGAACTCACTGTCTCCTGGTGGCTGGCCCAACATTCATCCAGCTGACTTTCATACCTAAAGTGAGACTAGAACTCACTGTCTCCTCGTGACTGGCCCAACGTTCACCCAGCTGGCTTTCATACCTAAAGTGAGACTAGAACTCACTGCCTCCTGGTGGCTGGCCCAACGTTCACACAGCTGGCTTTCATACCTAAAGTGAGACTAGAACTCACTGCCTCCTGGTGACTGGCCCAATGTTCACCCAGCTGGCTTTCATACTTAAAGTGAGACTAGAATTCACTGTCTCCTGGTGACTGGCCCAACGTTCACCCAGCTGGCTTTCATACCTAAAGTGAGACTAGAACTCACTGTCTCCTGGTGCCTGGCCCAACGTTCACCCAGCTGGCTTTCATACTTAAAGTGAGACTAGAATTCACTGTCTCCTGGTGACTGGCCCAACGTTCACCCAGCTGGTTTTCATACTTAAAGTGAGACTAGAATTCACTGTCTCCTGGTGACTGGCCCAACGTTCACCCAGCTGGCTTTCATACTTAAAGTGAGACTAGAATTCACTGTCTCCTGGTGACTGGCCCAACGTTCACCCAGCTGGCTTTCATACTTAAAGTGAGACTAGAACTCACTGTCTCCTGGTGCCTGGCCCAACGTTCACCCAGCTGGCTTTCATACTTAAAGTGAGACTAGAATTCACTGTCTCCTGGTGACTGGCCCAACGTTCACCCAGCTGGCTTTCATACTTAAAGTGAGACTAGAATTCACTGTCTCCTGGTGACTGGCCCAACAGTCACCCAGCTGGCTTTCATACTTAAAGTGAGACTAGAACTCACTGTCTCCTGGTGGCTGGCCCAACGTTCACCCAGCTGGCTTTCATGGCTAAGGTGAGACTAGAACTCACTGTCTCCTGGTGGCTGGCCCAACGTTCACCCAGCTGGCTTTCATATCTAAAGTGAGACTAGAACTCACTGTCTCCTGGTGGCTGGCCCAACGTTCACCCAGCTGGCTTTCATGGCTAAGGTGAGACTAGAACTCACTGTCTCCTGGTGGCTGGCCCAACGTTCACCCAGCTGGCTTTCATACCTAAAGTGAGACTAGAACTCACTGTCTCCTGGTGGCTGGCCCAACGTTCACCCAGCTGGCTTTCATGGCTAAGGTGAGACTAGAATTCACTGTCTCCTGGTGCCTGGCCCAACGTTCACCCAGCTGGCTTTCATACTTAAAGTGAGACTAGAATTCACTGTCTCCTGGTGACTGGCCCAACAGTCACCCAGCTGGCTTTCATACTTAAAGTGAGACTAGAACTCACTGTCTCCTGGTGGCTGGCCCAACGTTCACCCAGCTGGCTTTCATACTTAAAGTGAGACTAGAACTCACTGTCTCCTGGTGGCTGGCCTAACGTTCACCCAGCTGGCTTTCATACTTAAAGTGAGACTAGAACTCACTGTCTCCTGGTGGCTGGCCTAACGTTCACCCAGCTGGCTTTCATACTTAAAGTGAGACTAGAACTCACTGTCTCCTGGTGATTGGCCCAACGTTCACCCAGCTGGCTTTCATACTTAAAGTGAGACTAGAACTCACTGTCTCCTGGTGGCTGGCCCAACGTTCACCCAGCTGGCTTTCATACCTAAAGTGAGACTACAACTCACTGTCTCCTGGTGGCTGGCCCAACGTTCACCCAGCTGGCTTTCATGGCTAAGGTGAGACTAGAATTCACTGTCTCCTGGTGCCTGGCCCAACGTTCACCCAGCTGGCTTTCATACTTAAAGTGAGACTAGAATTCACTGTCTCCTGGTGACTGGCCCAACAGTCACCCAGCTGGCTTTCATACTTAAAGTGAGACTAGAACTCACTGTCTCCTGGTGGCTGGCCCAACGTTCACCCAGCTGGCTTTCATACTTAAAGTGAGACTAGAACTCACTGTCTCCTGGTGGCTGGCCTAACGTTCACCCAGCTGGCTTTCATACTTAAAGTGAGACTAGAACTCACTGTCTCCTGGTGGCTGGCCTAACGTTCACCCAGCTGGCTTTCATACTTAAAGTGAGACTAGAACTCACTGTCTCCTGGTGATTGGCCCAACGTTCACCCAGCTGGCTTTCATACTTAAAGTGAGACTAGAACTCACTGTCTCCTGGTGGCTGGCCCAACGTTCACCCAGCTGGCTTTCATACCTAAAGTGAGACTACAACTCACTGTCTCCTGGTGGCTGGCCTAACGTTCACCCAGCTGGCTTTCATACTTAAAGTGAGACTAGAACTCACTGTCTCCTGGTGACTGGCTCAATGTTCACCCAGCTGGCTTTCATACCTAAAGTGAGACTAGAACTCACTGTCTCCTGGTGGCTGGCCCAATGTTCACCCAGCTGGCTTTCATACCTAAAGTGAGACTAGAACTCACTGTCTCCTGGTGACTGGCTCAATGTTCACCCATCTGGCTTTCATACTTAAAGTGAGACTAGAACTCACTGTCTCCTGGTGACTGGCTCAATGTTCACCCAGCTGGCTTTCATACTTAAAGTGAGACTAGAACTCACTGTCTCCTGGTGACTGGCTCAATGTTCACCCAGCTGGCTTTCATACTTAAAGTGAGACTAGAACTCACTGTCTCCTGGTGGCTGGCCCAATGTTCACCCAGCTGGCTTTCATACCTAAAGTGAGACTAGAACTCACTGTCTCCTGGTGGCTGGCCTAACGTTCACCCAGCTGGCTTTCATGCCTAAAGTGAGACTAGAACTCACTGTCTCCTGGTGACTGGCCCAACGTTCACCCAGCTGGCTTTCATACCTAAAGTGAGACTAGAATTTACTGTCTCCTGGTGGCTAACCCAACGTACATCCAGCTGGCTTTCATACCTAAAGTGAGACTAGAACTCACTGTCTCCTGGTGGCTGGCCCAACATTCATCCAGCTGACTTTCATACCTAAAGTGAGACTAGAACTCACTGTCTCCTGGTGGCTGGCCCAACGTTCACCCAGCTGGCTTTCATACCTAAAGTGAGACTAGAACTCACTGTCTCCTGGTGGCTGGCCCAACGTTCACCCAGCTGGCTTTCATGGCTAAGGTGAGACTAGAACTCCCAGTCTCCTGGTGTCTAGCCTCCTGGTGACTTCACACTCAACCAAACTGGTGCTTGTCCTACTTTAGACCTTCAGATAATTAAATCAAATTCAAATGAAGATCTTAATCTTTAAGATTTTAATCTTACCAGAAACAACCCAACAGGTAGAGGAGGCAGGTAAGAGATCTGCAGACCCTTTAGTGTCTATGC
The DNA here is from genome assembly GCF_051295495.1 of Thamnophis sirtalis. Classification (NCBI taxonomy): domain Eukaryota; kingdom Metazoa; phylum Chordata; class Lepidosauria; order Squamata; family Natricidae; genus Thamnophis; species Thamnophis sirtalis. The sequence goes on from NW_028261388.1 coordinate 9,689,864, forward strand.
CTCCATGGCATCAACCCAACACAGCTACCACCCAGAAGCAATTCCTAGTGATTAAATTTGACACATAGACACACACACACAGTCTGTTTAGATTGGATTGGGGGAATGGTTTAACAGAATCCAACAATTAAGCAGTGCTGAGCCTAGTTAATCTGGGATGAGACACCCTTTATACCAGTGTTGGTGAACCTTTTCGGCACCGAGTGCCGAAACGGGAGTGCACATGTACATACCTGTACACATGCTGGAAACCGTAAGAACAGCCGCCTGATGTGCTCCTCCAGCTTCCGGCACACACATGCATACTGGCCTGGTCTTCCGGTTTCTGGCACAAGTGTGTGTGCGAAGACCAGCTGGCCTATGCATACGTGCATGCCAGAAACCAGAAGAGCACTGCCCAGCATGCACATGCGCCCTGGGCAGCTGCACCTCTGGTTTCCAGTGCTTCCGTGCGCACGAAGACCAGCTGGCCAGCACGCCGGAACATGGAGGAGCAATGGGTGACAGCTCACGTGTCCGGAGAGATACAGTAGCTCTGCCTACCACTTCCAGCACAAATGTGACAGGTTCCCATCATGGACTTTTACTGTCTCATTCAAGTATTAACCAGGTTCAGCACGGAGACGGTCTCCTATTCAAGATTAACCAAGCTCAGCACTACTTAGTTACTACTACTTAGTTTATTACTTAGTTACTACTTAGAGCCGAGGTGGCGCAGTGGTTAAATGCAGCACTGCAGGCTACTTCAGCTGACTGTAGTTCTGCAGTTCGGCTGTTCAAATCTCACCGGCTCAGGGTTGACTCAGCCTTCCATCCTTCCGAGGTGGGTAAAATGAGGACCCGGATTGTTGTTGGGGGCAATATGCTGACTCTGTAAACTGCTTAGAGAGGGCTGAAAGCCCTATGAAGTGGTATATAAGTCTAACTGCTATTGCTATTGCTATAGTTTCTGAGCGGCAGAGGGATAGAGTTAACAATGTTTTTCTTACTTGCAGTTGTTAGAAAGTTTTAAGGCAGAAAAGAGGAATTTGCGGTTTTGAACGTTGCAAGGGCAAATTTTGTAATAGAATTGTGTTCAAACGATGAATGTGTAATTGCTAAAATGCACAAACTTGTACTGACGTTTGAAATGGAAGAACAAACGAAGGAAAAGCACGGCTGAGTGGGTGCGCTTTGCAACTTCCCCATGTCATCTTGATGCGTTGTTAACACACCGTTTGTATTCCAGGGAGATTTGGTGTATGTGAACTATGGCAGGATAGAGGATTTCCACAGATTAGAGCGAGAGATGGGAATTAATTGTTCCGGGAAAATTGTCATTGTCAGATATGGGAAGATCTTCAGAGGAAATAAGGTAAGAGGGTATCAGCTTTGCTTTTTCAGGGGAATGCTTATGAGAAACTGAAAAACAATTAGGGGACAGGAGGGTAAAACATATGAAAAACAGTTGCAAGAATTAGTTAAGTCTAGTCCAATGAAAAGAAGGACTAGATAAAGAAAGGATAATGATAATAAATTATATACACGTATGGGTATCATGTAAGGGAATTGGATGTAAATGGTAAACAGGGATTTGGAAAGGAGGATTAGAAAATTAAATATTATGGATGTTTAGCTAGAATAGGATATGAGGATTTAATGTTAATGGAGGATTTTATAAATAAGTAAATGAAATGCCAGTAGGTGGCTATGTATTAAAACTTGGTATATTTTATGATGAAGGATGTTTAAATAATCATAGTCAAATAAAAGTGGAGGTATGATGATGGTAATATAATAAATATCCGAGTTAAGATATTAGAGTTAATATGAATTATATTTGATGACGGTGGAAGAGATGCACAAAAGCCTTTTGTAACCAACTGATACACTTTCTACAGTATGTAAAGAAGGAGGATTCGTATGTTTGTTTTGAAAATAAAAATATATTTAAAAAAAGAAAAGAAAAGAAGGACTAGAGAAGAGATGGGTTGCTACTGGTTTGCACCATTTCAGGTGAACCAGTGGTGGAAATTGTGACTGGGTCGCCAAACCGGTAGGGATGACAGGCTGGCCACGCCCCTGAATTGGTTCCCCGGTCGCCCACATCATTGCCAGCAAGTTTTTTTAGTCATTTTTTAAAATGTTCTGAGCATGCGCAGAATAATTTACAGGCAACTGCGTGTGGGCAAGCAATGTACAGTGGGCACACGGGCAAGCAAAGCGAGCAGCACATGCGCAAAGTGAACAGCGTGCGCACGAAGCAAACTGGCAGTAACGCCAGCAGCAATCCACCCCTGGATTAGAGGTGACATGATAGCAGTGTTCCAATATCTCAGGGGTTGCCACAAAGAAGAGGGAGTCAAACTATTCTCCATGGCATCTGAGGGTAGAACAAGAATCTATGGGTGGAAACTAATCAAGGAGAGAAGCAACTTAGAACTGAGGATAAATTTCCTGACAGTTAGAACAATTAATCAGTGGAACAACTTGCCTCCAGAAGTTGTAAATGCCCCAACACTGGAAGTTTTTAGGAAGAGATTAGACAACCATTTGTCCACAAGGGTAGAGGGTTTCCCGCCGGAGTAGAGGGTTGGATTAGAAGACCTCCAAGGTCCCTTACAACTCTGTTATTCTGTTCTATTGTATAACATAAGAGCTGCAATGGTGCAGTGGTTAGAGTGCAGTACTGCAGGCTAATTCTGCTGCCCGCTGGCTGCCTGCAGTTTGGCAGTTCGAATCTCACCAGGCTCAAAGGTTGACTCAGCCTTCCATCCTTCCGAGGTGGTTAAAATGAAGACCGAGATTATTGGGGGCAATAGGCTGACTCTGTAAACTGCTTAGAGAGGGCTGTAAAGCACTGTAAAGCGGTATATAAGTGCTATTGCTATTCTATTAGTCAAGCTATGTGGAATTTTTTTAGCTATGTGAATAAAAATCATATACTCTAGTTCGCCAATCTTGTTTATCCCTAGGTTAAGAATGCTTACCTGGCTGGGGCCAAAGGCATCATTTTATACTCAGACCCTGCTGATTCTTGTGCTCCTGGAGTTCAGCCTTACCCAGATGGCTGGAATCTGCCAGGAGGCGGAGTCCAACGTGGCAACGTCCTCCTTCTGGATGGTGCTGGAGATCCTCTCACTCCAGGATATCCAGCTAAAGGTGACCAGAAAAGAGGACTTCTAGGGGATGCATCCTAAAAGAGGCACAAGCTGAGGTTCAGATACTTGTGAGAACAGTGTCGTAAGAAAATTGCATTTGATTGTGTTTTTTATTTGTTGAACTACCATATTTTTCAGAGTATGTCAGCACTCCTCCATTAAGTAATTAGGAAAGGAAACCACGAGACTCCATTGATAGAAATCAAGTGTACTTTTACTAATTATAAATGATTAGAAGCGTAGCAAAGCGAAGACTGATTATTTAGGCACGAAAGCAAATGATATATAGAATAACCCATTCCCCTCCCCTTGGCATCCCAGTTACAGTCCAATCATAATTCTCCCAAGTGTCAGGTGTGGGATAACTTCGAAAGGCATGCATCACCCAGATGGAATGTCGGTGCCGTTGGCCTTGGCGGGAAACCCCCTCCGCATGCGCAGTAAGACAGGCAGCAGAAACTCCAGAATCTTCCTCCAGCATAATTAGTATTCCCCTTCCAAATACCATGCCCCCCTCCCCGTTTCAATGGCAGCCGAAGCAGCAGCAAAGCAGAGGCTGACAGAGTATAAGACACACCGGAGTATAAGACCAAGCAGCAAGATTTTGAAGAGGCAAATTACAAAAAAAAAGTTTTTGCACTCTGCAGACCTCCCAAAAACGGCCCATTTTTTCACGAAAATGGTCCTCCTTTTTTTTTCCAAAAAAAAGGGCATGAATAGCCTTTAGGAGGCTTGTAGAGTGCTCCCGGGGGGGGGGGGGGGGACGACGAGCAAAAAGCAGCCTGTTTTTTGTCAAAAAAGGGCATGCATAGCCTTTAGGACATTTATACAGTGCTTCTGGGGGCTGGGGGGGGCAAAATTAAGTAACAAATGGGCTATTTCTTGCTCATTTTTGCCCTCCCCAGCCCTCAGGAGCACTCTGAAAGTCTCCTAAAGGCTATGCACGGCCATTTTGGTGAAGGGGTGGGGCTTTGGGAGGCAAAAAATGCTGTATAAAATGCACCCAGATTTTCAGCCTCTTTTTTGAGGGAAAAGGGTGCGTCTTATACTCCAAAAAATAAGCTGGTGTTGCCTGGGTATTTATTTATCCCAATCCTGTATTAGACAGGAATGGCGATGTCAAGTGGCAACGTGAGGAATGGGCTGTCCTCTCTCCTTCCATGAATGTTGCCGCAATTCCTGAAGAGGTGATGGCAAGAGCAACTTCTCCCCGAGTCCTGATTTTGGCAACAATTAAATTAGTTAAAAATGTTTTCCCTGTGCCCCCAGAAACGTAATTTCTAATGTTGCATTTCCCCCCTTACCAGAGAGAGCCCCCTTGTGGAGTACTATGATGCCGTTACCATGGCAACTCCACTGTGCTGTACAGTAGAAGCCATTTTAAGACAGTACAGAAGAAGCCATTTTAAGGCACAACAGACTGTATCTTAACAGAACAAACACTCCGAGGGGTGTTAGGGGTGTCTTACCCCCCAGTATTTGTTTCCAGAGAGTAAGTCGTGTGTGTACCAAGTTTGGTTGAAATTGCTTGAGAAGTTACAGAGTTATGCTGGAAAACACACACACACACACAGACACACACATACACAGAGCAATTTTTATATATGATAGATACAATTGAGACAGGAATTGGACAACTGGCTGCGGACATCTTATTGTGGCCAATAAGCTGTGGGGAAATACAATATTTATTGTGTTGAGTTGGGATAACATGCCAAAAGTGTGTGCACTTGACAGCATGTGCAGGCGTACTGATACTCATAATGCAATGCATACGCACTACCCCAGTCCATCCCGCTTCCTGTATATGCGCCCAACCCCACGCTTCCCCCTTCCCACACACACATACGCTCCTATGCCCCGTTTTGGGCCTAGCAGGCCTCCCTGCAGCCTCCTGTGATGGAAAATGGGGCACAGGGGCGCGCGCCACCCCCTGTGCTTCCCCCTATCTCCCATGCATATGTGCACACACCCCGTGACTCCCTGTGCATGCATGTGCCTCTCCTGCATGCACCGCCCCATGCATGCACAGCAGAGCTCCGGAAATCAGCTGGCTGGCGGGAGATGCATGCGCATGCGCAGTGGAGCTGAGATGGGGCAATGGATCACATGCCCGCAGAGAGGGCTCTCCGTTCCCATCAAGGGGATATAGTATAGTAACTGGTGCCTTTCTTACTCTAGAATATGCCTATCGCTTGAAGGAAGCTCAAAGTGCAGCTAGTAACTTAAATATTCCCGTCCACCCTATTGGTTATCATGATGCTGAGAAGCTGCTAAAGTAAGTCCTAATGATACAATCCTTGTGTCACTCTTGGTCAGTAGCCACGGTGGGTTGCCATTTTTGTTACTACGGGCATGCGCACAACAATTTTGCACATGCTCAGAAGTGTCCAGGCGGATGGACGGAGTAGGCTGGGGTAGTCGGTTGTAAATTCAAACTATATCTATCTATCTATCTATCTATCTATCTATCTATCTATCTATCTATCTATCTATCTATCTATCTATCATTTATCTATCTATCATCTATCTATCTATCTATCTATCTATCTATCTATCTATCTATCTATCTATCTATCTATCATCTATCTATTTATCTATCATCTATCTATCTATCTATCTATCATCTATCTATCTATCTATCTATCTATCTATCTATCATCTATCTATCTATCTATCTATCTATCTATCTATCATCTATCTATTTATCTATCATCTATCTATCTATCTATCTATCTATCTATCTATCTATCTATCTATCCATCCATCTATCATCTATCATCTATCTATCTATCTATCTATCTATCTATCTATCTATCTATCTATCATCTATCTATCTATCTATCTATCTATCTATCTATCTATCTATCTATCTATCTATCTATCATCTATTTATCTATCATCTATCTATCATCTATCTATCTATCTATCTATCATCTATCTATCATCTATCTATCTATCTATCTATCATCTATCTATTTATCTATCATCTATCTATCTATCTATCTATCTATCTATCTATCATCTATCTATCTATCTATCTATCTATCTATCTATCATCTATTTATCTATCATCTATCTATCTATCATCTATCTATCTATCTATCTATCTATCTATCTATCTATCCATCCATCCATCCATCCATCCATCCATCTATCATCTATCATCTATCATCTATCATCTATCATCTATCTATCATCTATCTATCTATCTATCTATCTATCTATCTATCTATCTATCTATCTATCTATCTATCTATCTTTTATCTATCTATCATCTATCTATCTATCTATCTATCATCTATCTATTTATCTATCATCTATCTATCATTTATCTATCTAGCTATCATCTATCTATCTATCTATCTATCTATCTATCTATCTATCTATCTATCTATCATCTATCTATTTATCTATCATCTATCTATCATCTATCTATCTATCTATCTATCTATCTATCTATCTATCTATCTATCTATCATCTATCTATCTATCATCTATCTATCTATCTATCTATCTACTTATCTATCATCTATCTATCTATCTATCTATCTATCTATCTATCTATCTATCTATCTATCATCTAGCTAGCTAGCTAGCTATCATCTATCTATCTATCTATCTATCTATCTATCTATCTATCTATCATCTATCTATCTATCTATTTATCTATCATCTATCTATCTATCATCTAGCTAGCTAGCTAGCTAGCTAGCTATCATCTATCTATTTATCTATCATCTATCTATCTATCTATCTATCTATCTATCTATCATCTATCTATTTATCTATCATCTATCTATCTATCTATCATCTATCTATCATCTATCTATCTATCTATCTATCTATCTATCTATTTATCTATCATCTATCTATCTATCTATCTATCTATCTATCTATCTATCTATCTATCATCTAGCTAGCTAGCTATCATCTATCTATTTATCTATCATCTATCTATCTATCTATCTATCTATCATCTATCTATCTATCTATCTATCATCTATCTATTTATCTATCATCTATCTATCTATCTATCATCTATCTATCATCTATCTATCTATCTATCTATCTATTTATCTATCATCTATCTATCTATCTATCTATCTATCTATCTATCTATCTATCTATCTATCATCTATCTATTTATCTATCATCTATCTATCTATCTATCTATCTATCTATCTATCTATCTATCTATCTATCTATCTATCTATCTATCATCTATCTATTTATCTATCATCTATCTATCTATCTATCATCTATCTATCATCTATCTATCTATCTATCTATCTATCTATCATCTATCTATTTATCTATCATCTATCTATCTATCTATCTATCTATCTATCATCTAGCTAGCTAGCTATCATCTATCTATTTATCTATCATCTATCTATCTATCTATCTATCTATCTATCTATCATCTATCTATCTATCTATCTATCATCTATCTATTTATCTATCATCTATCTATCTATCTATCATCTATCTATCATCTATCTATCTATCTATCTATCTATCTATTTATCTATCATCTATCTATCTATCTATCTATCTATCTATCTATCTATCTATCTATCTATCATCTATCTATTTATCTATCATCTATCTATCTATCTATCTATCTATCTATCATCTATCTATCATCTATCTATCTATCTATCTATCTATCTATCTATCTATCTATCTATCTATCTATCTATCTATTTATCTATCATCTATCTATCATCTATCTATCTATCTATCTATCTATCATCTATCTATGAAGCATTAAGGGGATGAGAGTTCAAAATCTCCTTCCCATTTCAATTTCAGTGTCAGCAAGAATCTATTTTCTTTTCTTGGAAAGTGGAACAATATTTTTTCTTTTAAATTCCAAGTCAAACCATTTCCTGAAATAAGAGGGTTGTAACTTTTCTTGCTTCCAACAGGGAAATGGGAGGCGCTCCTGCACCTGATGACAGTTGGAAGGGACAGCTTTCGGTGCCTTATAATGTGGGACCTGGCTTTACAGGAACTTCTTCAAAAAGGTGAGGGCAAGTTTCATGGAACCTTTGGTAAAACTTGTTAAGAAGCAAATATATATATATACCAAAGCAAACCAAACTTGGTACACATATGACTTACTCTCTGGAAACAAATACTGTGGGGTAAGACACCCCTAACACCTCTCAGTGTGTGTGTTTGTGTGTGTGTGTGTGTGTGTGTGTGTGTGTGTGTGTTCCAGCATAACTCTGGAACGCCTGGGCTGCTGAAATGAAAAGGAATGAATTATATCTATAGTGTCAAATCACAGTACTTTTGACAGTGACAGTGTGCATTTTGGATTCAAGTTCTGTTAAGATACAGTCTGTTGTGCCTTAAAATGACTTCTACTGTACAGCACAGTGGCGTTGCCATGGTAACAGTTTCACCGTACTCCACAAAAGGGCTCCAATCCAATACAGAATTAGGATAAATAAGTACCCGGGCAACTCCAGGTTATCAGCTAGTAATAAATAAAATAAAAGGGTCGGGAGACAAGAACACTTTCTCTTTTAGAATGGGATAGATCAGGAGGTAACTGATGGCTGCTAGTCGACAAACCCTCTCATGAAATGAAGCGAAGTGAAGCAACTGCTTGGGGTAATATAGATAATCCTCGCCTACTGTCCATTTGAATTATGACCTCCCCGCCCCACCCAATCCCAAAATTAAGTATGAAATGAAAGTGTATGGCCTGGTTTTCACTGACAATCTTCCTGAAGGACTTTCATCATGGGCATCCCTCAGAAGAAGAAGAAAAACCAGCAACCCTAACTGTTTTTATAAGGGACTAGTTAAAAACCCAGCGTTGCTCAGGTATTTATTTATAGGAGGAAAATGTCCGGATCAAACATAATTTCTAATGTTGGATTTTCCCCCTTACCAGAGGGAGACTCCTTGTGGAGTACTGTGAAGCCATTACCATGGCAACTCCACTGCACTGTACAGTAGAATCCATTTTAAGGCAGTACATTAGAAGCCATTTTAAGGCACAACAGGCTGTATCTTAACAGAATACACACCCCAAAGGGGTTTTAGGGGTGTCTTACCGCCACAGTGTTTGTTTCCAGAGAGTAAGTCATCTGTGTACCATATTTGGTTGAAATTACTCAAGACGTTCCAGAGTTATGCTGGGGACACACACACACACACACATACACACACTCACACGCACACACCTGTTTTTTATGGAGAGAGAGGATATCAGAAAAATTTGATAAGAGAAGCATATATTTAGTATTACATTTTTGAACAGCAGCAAGGATTATCTTCGCACAATATTGGAAAGATGAAGCAAAACCTCAAAATGAAGAGATAATTGAGAAGATATTAAGACTGTGCAGAAATGGACCGACTTACATTGAAAATCAAACCGAAAGAAAACACAGAATATTGTAAAATCTTGGAATTTATTTGATCAGTGGTTGGAAAAAAAATGGGGCGGAGAGTAAGAATGGCAATTTGTATTGTTAAGCAAATTAAATACCCAGACAATATGATGTTGATTGAGCACAAAGGAATGTAATTAATAGAAAATTTATAAAATTGATTTTTTTAAAAAAGGAAAGAAAACCCAGCAGCATTAGGATACCATATTCGATTGTATGCCTCCAATAGACCGATTAGATCCCACAGATTAGGCCTCCTCCGAATTCCATCCACCGGCCAATGCCGGCTGGCGACTACCCGGAGGAGAGCCTTCTCTGTGGCTGCTCCGACCCTCTGGAACGAGCTCCCCGTGGAGATTCGAACCCTCACCACCCTCCAGGCCTTCCGCAAAGCCCTTAAAACCTGGCTGTTCCAACAGGCCTGGGGCTAAAGAGCTTTTGCCCCCCCCCCTCGAATGGTATGGTTGTTGTGTGCTTTTAAATTGTGTATTGTTTTGTTTGTCTTTTTTATCCCTTATCTGTATCCCCTTCCCATGACTTGGATTGTGAGCCGCCCTGAGTCCCCTCCGGGGAAAAGGGCGGCATATAAGTGCAATAAATTCAATTCAATTCAATTCAATTATGCCTATGAGTGATACAATGAAGTGTAGTGCAGAATATAAGCCCTACTCTTTTTCAAAACCAGCTGTTTCACTTTTAAGGATCTTTAGCCTGATACTTTTCTTTCTCTCTAATTGCGTTAGAAAAGTGAGAATGCACATCTACAGCTTCAAGCAAGTGAGACGGATTTACAATGTGATCGGAATTCTCCGAGGAGCAACAGAGCTAGGTAAAGTCTGCCTCCCACACAGGTTTTGTAAGATCTGGTTTTGCGTTATATAACACATTTTCAAAGAACGAAATTCCAGGAATTGGTGTGTCTAATCCAGGGGTGGGTTCCGGATCCCGTTGCAACCCGTACGATGCAACGGGGTTGGGTGTCCATCACATGAATGTACTCACAGCATGCGCGTGTGTACTTACTACCCATGACACTCCGCAACACCTCCGCGACGCTCCAGCTGCTCAGCGGAGCATCACACGGGCGCCGTATGCTTCATGTGCACATGCAGAAGCCCAGAAAACTTCAAATATTTGTTTTTCTATTTGTATTTGTATTTTATTATTTGTATGCCGCCCTTCTCCGGGAGGACTCAGGGCGGCGAACAATTCAAGGGGGAAAAAAGGGGGAACATAAAAGACAAAATACAGATAATAAAAGTAGACAACAGTCGCACAACCATACATGTCAAGAGGGGAGGGAACTCATCACCCCCAGGCTTGCCGGCAAAGCCAGGTTTTGACGGCTTTTCAGAAGGCCTGGAGAGAGGTGAGGGTCCGAATCCCTGCGGGGAGTTCATTCCAGAGGGCCTGAGCTGCCACAGAGAAGGCCCTCCCCCAGGTAATAGCCAGATGGCTTTGGCTGGTAGATGGCACCCGGAGGAGGCCAACCCTGTGAGATCTAATGGGTCTGTGGGAGGTAATTGGCAGCAGGCGGTCTCTCAAGTACCCAGATCCAATACCATGAAGGGCTTTATAAGTTATGACTAGCACCTTGAAGCGTATCCGGAGACTGATCGGTAACCAGTGCAGCTCGCGGAGGATAGGTGTAACGTGGGTTGCAACCGGTAAATACCGGTAAGGAACGCGGGGGGGCCTTCCGGAGCTGTCTGCCAGGAATATAAATCCTTCTGTTCCCCACTATCCTGCCAGAGCTGAAAAAGCTTCTTGGATGAGAAGCGAAACGTCTTCACATGAAAAAAAAACAACTCCAAGGCAAACCAGTTGCCTCCTGAAAAAGCATCTTTGGGATTTACCAACTTCATTATCACAATGTGAAGCTTTTTCATCCCTTTTGATCCAGATAGATACGTCATTCTGGGTGGTCACCGTGATTCATGGGTGTTTGGTGGGATTGATCCCCAGAGTGGGGCTGCGGTTGTTCATGAGATCGTCCGAAGTTTTGGGAAGCTGAAGCAGGACGGTAAGGCCAAACATCTTAAAGTAACTGAAGTTGAGAAAGGCCGAGAGAAAAGTGGGAAGGTGTTGTGTGGTTGTCTGGAAGCACAGGCCTTGCCTTCTGTCAAATGTTTTAAGTTATTTCAAACAATGCATCTAAAGAGCCATAGTGCTGATGAAAGAAATGTCCTTCTGGGTTCAGCTCCAAGTGAGGAAAAAGACACTGGAGACATGGAGGCTGCTTGGAAAGATGGTTTATTGTTGGACAGGGCCACATGGCTTGAGCCCTGAACAGAAAAGGTGATCACGTGCTTCAATGTTGGTGGAGAAGAAGAGAAGGGCTGAGGGAGGAGCTTGCTAGGCTTTTATAACCTGTTCAGTCCCACCTCTCTGTTTTCTGTTCCTGTGTAAGAAATGTATTCTGATTGGTTGTCAGACTCCCCTAGGGCCATGCAGGGGCAACTCTCTGGGCTGTGTTTTGAATCCAGGTTTAGTTGAGTTCTCAGATGCCATGTGGTCAGTTGAGTAAAGGGCCAATATTACCATGCTTTTAATCCCATCCCCCCTGCAGCTACAGTGGAGAAGTCTTTATTATGTAAAAGGGACTAGCTTGGCCTTCTTAATGGCCCATTAACAGTGGGGATGGGCAGGAAGCTACAGGCAACTATTCTGTCTTTTAAAACATGTTTCTTTCTTTTCATATCCAGAGGAATATTCTGCCTTTTCAATATTTCCTTGGATATTTCATTTTTCTGGGAGAGGGCTGGATGATAACTTCCCACAGTGGGCACAGTAATTAGGATGCAGTACTGCTGATTCTCACCAGGCTCAAGGTGGACTCAAACTAATCCTGGGAACGATTGAGGGCAAAAGAAGAAAGGGACGACGGAGAATGAGGTGGCTGGATGGAGTCCCCGAAATAGCTTAAATGGACTCCAGAGGATGGTAGGGGACAGGAAGGCCCGGAGGAACGTTGCCCATGAGGTTGCGATGGGTCTGATATGACTTTGCAACTAACAACATCAAAAATGGGACTATCCCATTGCACCCATTTTTAAGTGCCTGCTTGTTATTCATAAACTGCTGAAAAACAAATGAGAATTCAAACCAGAGGAAGCGGGGAACAGAATATTGTCATTTGGGCTGGCTTGACTCTCAGGTGAATAATTTTTTTACTATTAAACTAACGGTGCTCTAAATATTATAAATATAGGTTGGCAACCCAGGAGGACAATAATTTTTGCTAGTTGGGATGCTGAGGAGTTTGGCTTAATGGGATCAACAGAGTGGGCAGAGGTAAGTCAACATGGTTGACTACGGTATGTGTATTAATGTAAATTATTTTTCAGGGGAAAAAATCATTTTGAAACAACTGTCATTGCTTTTAATTATTGCACAAATGTCTTCAATATCATGCAGATAATTTTGATTTTGAGGACCCTTGAGAGTGTTATAACTAACAAAAATGATAAACGTGAATTATAACTAATAAAAATGTGAACAACTACAAACTGTAAAATTCAGGATACCGTATTTTTCGGAGTATAAGACGCACCTTTTTCCCTCAAAAAAGAGGCTGAAAATCTGGATGCGTCTTATACACTGAATACAGCATTTTTTGCCTCCCGAAACCCCGTCCCTTCACCAAAACAGCCATGCATAGCCTTTAGGAGGCTTTTAGAGAGCTCCTGGGGGCTGGGAAGGGCAGAAATGAGTGAAAAACGGGCCGTTTTTGGGAGATTTGAGGAGTGCAAAACCTTTTTAAAAAAAAATGTGCCTCTTCAAAACCTTGGTGCGTCTTAAACTCTGAAAAATATGTTAATAATGGAGGCTTGTAGAGATTGAGTGTCATCTGAGGATGTTAGATTTGTGATGGATCATTTAAAATAAAAAAAGCTATTCAGATAGTCCTTCAACTTACAATCACAATTGAGCCCCAAATTTCGGTTGATAAGTGAGACAGTTGTTAAGTGAGCTTTGCCCCGCCTTTCAACTTTTCTTGCCACAGTTGTTAAGTGAATCTGGAGTTGTTAATTTAGTAACACTGTTGTTAAGTGAATCAGGCTATCTCATTGACTTTGCTTGTCAGAAGATGGTGAAAAGTGATCCCAATAACCCCAGGATGCTATAACCGTCATAAATATGAGTCAGTTGCAAGCATATGAATTTTGATCACATGTCCCTTGGAATGATGCAATGTTTGTAGGTGTGAAAAATGGTTACAACTTACTTTCTCCATGCCATCATAATTATAAATGGTCACTAAATGAACTGTTATAAATTGAGGACAACCTTTATGTGAAAAGTAGTCCATAAAGAAATATTTGTGTCTGTAATCTGAATTAGTTTTCAATTCCTCCTTTCCGTTGTAGGAAAATGTCAAAATACTACAAGAGAGGGCTGTGGCCTACATCAATGCTGACTCCTCTATAGAAGGTAAAACACACTTGTGTGATTAGTCATTTCTGAACTGCATTGATAATTGACAATTGACAAAGTGCTTTGAAAGTTCTGAACTTGCCAAACCTTCCTTCCCAGGGAGTTAAGATCAGATTTCAGTTGGTCTTACAAAGTTTAGATAAGAAATATGAGATTAGTGAAGTTTGCTCAAACATGAGCTTTCGCCCAGCTCTGTAAACGTAACTCGAAATAACTAAATAACAAAGATAGAAGGGACTTTAGAGGTTTTGTAGTCCAGTCCCCTGCTCAAGCAGGAAACTCTGTACAATTTCAGACAAATCCAAGAAGAAATTTCCTGACAGAACAGTTATAACTATACAATGAATGGTTGTTGGAACTGGATATGCCTATTCTAATGAAGAGAAGGATTAAGAGTGGCATGATAGCAATCTTCCAATATTTGAAGGGCTGCCACAAAGAAGAGGGGAGTGAGGTCCATGACCCGTCAAATGCGCACTAGACAAAAGCGCACCGACAAAACCGCGGCGAGAAAACCGCGACGTCGAAAGCGCTCCCACAAAAGAGTGCCGACAAAACTGCGCCCACAAAAGCGTGATTAGGGTTAAGGTAAGGGTTAGGGTTAGGCTTAGGTTTAGGTTTAGGCTTAGGTTTAGGATTAGGCTTATTATGTTTTTTTCGCGTTGTTTGTTGATGGCGCGCTTTTGTCGGCGCGCATTTGTCGGCGCCCTTCTGTGGGCGCAATTTCGACCTCGCAGTTTTCTTGCCGCGCTTTTGTCGAGCGCGCATTTGTCGGTGAACCGGGGAGGTCAACCTACTGTAATCTCCAAAGCACCTGAGAGCAGGACAAGAAGTGATGTATGGAAACTAATCAAGGAGAGAAGCAACCTAGAACTACCGCATATACTCAAGTATAAGCCGAGTTTTTCAGCCCACTTTTTGGGCTGAAAAAAGCCGCCTCGGCTTATACTCGAGTCAGTGAAAAATTTGCCCGAAATGGAGGAGAAAAAGGGGCGGGGCCATGCTGCTGGGTGACGCTCGTGAATGGCCCGGCGCCCCTGTGAGTTTCCCCTCCCTCTGTGTCAGTTTGCCGCGCAGCGCGCACCGCACCATCCCCCCTCCTCACGTTCTAATGTAATGCAGGGCTGTCTTACGATTCCTCTTCCTCCCCCTCCTGCCGCTCTGCAACGATGTCCCACCTCCTCCTTGTTATGGCAAGCAGCCACATAATGATGTCCCAGAGCTAGTTTACTGTTTTTCTTTGAAATAAATATTCAAAAACATTATTGGTATCTATTTTTATTTTTGAAATTTACCGGTAGCTGCTGCATTTCCCACCCTAGGCTTATACTCGAGTCAATAACTTTTCCAGTTTTTTGTGGTAAAATTAGGTGCCTCGGCTTATATTCGGGCCGGCCTATACTCGAGTATATACGGTAAGCAGAAATTTCTTGACAGTTAGAATAATTAATCAGTAGAACGACTTGCCTCCAGAAGTTGTGGGTGCCCCAACAACGGGAAGTTTTTAAGAAGACGTTGGATAACCATTTGTCTGAAGTGGTATAGGGTTTCCTGCTAGAGCAAGGAATTGGATTAGAAGATCTCCAATCTTACCAGCTTTGCTGTTGTGGGTCACTCATCTGAGATCCAGCTTCCCCACTGTAATTTTTACCCAAAATGTTCCAAACATTCATTTGTTTGTTTGCTTGTTCATTCATTCATTCGTCAGATTTTTATCTTGCCTTTATTACTTTATAAGTAATTCAACATGGTGGACATGCCTACAATATTCTCCCTTCTATTTTCTCCACAACAACCCTGTAAATGTAAATTGGGCTGAGAAAGAGTGGCCAGCCCAAAATCACCCAGAAAGACTAGAATTCACTGTCTTCTGGTTTCTAGGCCAAGTTGTGGACTCTCCAACACTTGAATGTTTAAAGAAGAAATTAGACAGTCATTTCTCTGAAATGCTATAGGGTCTCCTGATTGGACAGGAGGTTGGACTAGAAGACCTCCACGGTCTCTTCCAACTCTATTATCCCAAAAAATCCAAAAGCATAAAAAAAACAAACCAGAAACATAAAAACAATAAAAAAACACATTCAAACTAGGTTGGTTGGGTTTCCCCCAAATAAAATTTATTTATTTAAAAAAGATTCCTCCTAAAATAGAGTAAAGATACCGTCCTTTTCTTTCAGGTAACTACACTCTTCGAGTTGACTGTACTCCATCGATGCATAGCCTGGTATATAATCTAGCTAAAAAGGTAAAATATGGTCAGATCAGGGGTGGGTTCTTGCCAGTTCTAACCTCTTCTATAGAAGAGGTTCCACAAATCTACAGTGCCGTTTAGAACCGGTTCCAGCTCCCTCCCCCTGCCCGTCCGCACATCATCAAGATGAAGAGCGAGAGGAGGAATTCTGGGAATTGAAGTCCACAAGTCTTAAAGCTGTCAAGTTTGAACACCCCTGGGGTATTTTTTTCCTAAAGGGTTAGGGGTGCAAGGGTCTTGTAACTTGACAGCTTTAAGACTTGCATGCTTCAAATTCCAGAGTTTCTGAGCTAACATTTTGGTTGCCAAGCAAGAGTGTTGTTAAGTGAGTTTCACCACATTTTACAAGTTGGCCACGCACAGCCAGTCACATGGCTGGCAAGCCACTCCCACCCAGACACATGGCCAGCAAGCCACTCCCACCCGGTCACATGACCACCAAGCCATTCCCACAAAACAGGCCACACCCACAGAAGAGGTTCTAAGAAATTTTGAAACCCACCACTGGGTCAGATGTACGGTGAAGTCACATATCTTATAGTTTCGGAGAAGAATTCAGAACAATTCTTCGTAAGGTTCTAGCAAGCTTCCGATCTTCCAGATCTAACTGGGTTCATCCTGGTTTCTTTCTCTACCCCAAAGATGGGTATCTCTGCTATATCAGGTGTTTTGGATCCCATTTGCCCATTCTTTTATTGGTACACTGCTGAAAATGTCAACCTCCCTTTTTAAAAAAAAGGAGATCTCAAAGAGCTCTTTAGAAATAAATGCATTACTTTGCAACCAGCATTTCTTTACTGATAAGACTCTATTTCTCTAGCTTGTTAAACTACAAGTGGCCGTGTGCAATAGGCATGTGAAAATAATCTTGGGCAGAGATGGGCTTCAAAAATTTCAGCAATGGGTTCTCTTCCCATTCTCTTCTGGGTGGATGTGGCCATAGTGGGAGTGGCCTAGTCAACCTCCTGCACGGTGGGTGAGGGGTTCGCCTTCCTTTCCTTGAGCCTTTGGGAGGGCGAAAACTGCCTCCCCTGCGCTCCAGAGGCTGGAAACAGGCCCGATCTTCTGGAAGTTCCAGGAGGCCCGTTTTCCCCCCTCCCTGAGCCTCCGCATCAGTGTGGGGTTACGATCGGTATGCCCCGGTACGGGCGTACCGGTGCCTGCCGGGAGCATCAGGTACCATTCTGGTATGGTCTCCAGAGGGGCCACCCGGGGTAGGTGGGGCCAGCCGCAGGTGGGATTTGGAAGTTCTCCAAATCGGTCATAATATTAGCTACAGGTTCTCCTGAACCTGCCCGAACCCGTAGCAACCCACCCCTTACCTTGGGAGATGGAGGAGGAAGTTCTGCAGTAAAGTAGGATTATTGGTAATTCACCAAGGTATGTCTCTTTTCTGAACTACCTTGCAAATCTGACATCAATCTTGCAAGACTGAGAGTATTCCTCCTCTCCTCTCTATTCAGTCTTTTCCAGAGGGAGGGTCTTTTCCCAAACTCTTCCCATGCTGTGGAGTCCTAGGATTTGATTGTTTTTTGCAGACATCTCATGACCCAGCTTGATAACATCATCAGTGCTGGGAGGGAGTAGGTTTTGCTCTCTTTTTATATACTAGTAGTTTTCCCTATCAGTGGGAGTGTTTTTGGTATACCTATCATGAATGCCTGATAGGTACACAAAAAACTGAGTTTTTAAGTCCCATCCTCTGGATATCTCTAGTTGTAGTGATTATGGCATTATCTAGAGCCAGAAATCTAGTCACTCTCTCTTTCAGCTCAATGCAGCTCACAGATTGCTACTGTAGAGATAAAAAAGCGGGGGGGACATCCCCTTGGAAGTCACCTTAGAGAATTCAGAACCGAAGTGGCGCAGTGGTTAGGGTGCAGTACTGCAGGCCACTTCAGCTGACTGTTATCTGCAGTTCAGCGGTTCAAATCTCACCAGCTCAAGGTTGACTCAGCCTTCCATCCTTCCGAGGTGGGTGAAATGAGGACCCAGACTGTGGGGGCGATATGCTGACTCTGTAAACCGCTTAGAGAGGGCTGAAAACCCTATGAAGCAGTATATAAATCTAACTGCTATTGCTATTGCTATTCAGATAAGAAATCTAGCAAATTAAACAGCCATAAATTCTATGAATGCAAGACGTCCACTCACTGTTTGAGGGTGATCAAGTTCGCAGGCTACGCCTGGTCCAACGTCCACATGAGAAACTGCCCTACCTTTGCAGTCCTGGAACTCACCGTGTTGAAGACAACATTTGAATTGTGAGGATCTTAATTGCCTTCCTTCTGCCAACCCAGCAGTTCGAAAGCAATGTACAAAATGCAAGTAGAAAAATAGGAACCACCTTTGGTGGAGAAAGTAAAAGCGTTCCGTGCACCTTTGGCGTTGAGACATGCCGGCCACATGACCCCAGAGACGTCTTCGGACAGCGCTAGCTCTTCGGCTTAGAAGCGGAGATGAGCACTGCTCCCTAGAGTCAGGAACAACTAGCACATATGTGCGAGGGGAACTGTTATTGTTAGTTGCCTTCTCTGTACAATTTTAATCTCAAGATCTCAATGTGGGAAATCTACGGAGATTCTCAGTCCTTCAGGTCATGGTTGTCCCAAAGGGTCTGCTTTTTTTAAATTTTTCAAGAGGCCACTGGCCGTTCTTTGTTTTTCCTTGAAGACGTTTCGCTTCTCATCCAAGAAACTTCTTCAGTTCTTGGATGAGAAGCGAACTGTTTTCCAGGAAAAACAAAGAAAGTCCAGTTAAAAAAAAGAAGAAAAACACTTTTGGATATCAACATGAAAAGATTAAAAACTCAAAGGGCAGAATTGATATCTGCAGCTTGATTGATCCAGAACAGAGTTTTTCAACCTCAGTGACTTTAAGACGCATGGATTTTAACCTGCTGACTGAGAAATTTTGACAGCAGAAATCCACACATCTTAAACTTGCTGAGGTTGAGAAAAACTGGACTGGACGGAATGTTCTTGTAGACCGGACAATATTAGTTGAGTTGAGTTTACTTTATTGTCACTGCAAATGGCACAACGAAATTAAATGCTGTCTTCAGTGTACATTACAATTATAAAAAATAAAAACACAAACGTGCATCCTTTATATTCTATATAATTGAAATTGAAAACCTGATATTGCACTATATGGTAGAATTCAATATAGTTACTGCCAGGGGTGGGTTTCAGGCGGTTCGCCGCAGTCCCCGCGAACCGGTTGGTCGGCGAACCCGGAAGTAAGTAACTTCCTGGAACGCCGAAGGATCCACCCACCCGCCCACGTTTCTTACCCGGTTTTGACGAGTTCTGCACTTACACGCATGCGCAGAACGCATACAGCACCTGCACGATCCTCCAGGAGCAGCTGGAGCATCACACAGGCGCTAGTATGCATGCGTGCACTGCGCACGTGCACGAGGACGCCACCGGCCCCATTCCAACCGAACCAGTTGGAACGGGGTGAGAAACCCACCCCTGGTTACTGCCCTGGGATAGAAGCTGTTTTTTAGTCTGTTTGTCCTTGTTTTCATTATCCTGTACCGTCTGCCAGATGGTAATAGTACAAAAAAAAAAGAGTGCCCAGGATCAGAGGGATCTTTGAGAATGTTTTGAACTTTCTTAAGGCAGCGGGAACTATAAAGCTCTTCCAAAGAGGGGAGAGGGCAACCAATGATCCTCTGGGCAATGATGTTGACCCTCTGGAGTGCTGTCCTATTTGCCACTGTGCAACTGGCAAACCACACACAGGTGCAGTAAGTTAGAATATTCTCCGTGGTGCAGTGGTAGAAGATCAACAACAGTTTTTCATTCAGTTGTTGTTTCCTGAGATGTCCCAGGTAGTATATTGTGGGGTTGTGTGTGATTTTCCATTGAGCTCATACTTGTCTGAGAAACGAAGGCCTCCCAGAATAACAATAATTAAAAACAGCTACTTTTCTGTTAGGTATGTAAATAGTACGTACGTTGAAAAATAAGGGTTATGTGGTTTGAATAATGAGAGTGCACTGAAGCGTAGCTTAGGAATGCCAGTATCAGCACGTCAAATTTCGTAGAAGGTTGCCCTCATGATTAAGTAGGCAAGGTAGCTTGTAACCCACAATCTATGATTTTACAAAAGCATGTTATGTCAGATACCAGCCTCTTTCAGTGTGGTGTTGTCCAGATGTGCCGGATTCCAAAATAATCCACCTGGGCATTAAGGGCGTTGTATAATATAACTGGAGCAAACCAGTTGAGAAAGTCTATATTACATATTTCCCATTTAGACCATTGCAACATTGAATTCATACAACACTTCAGATTCAATCTCCAAAAGTTGCTTTGGAGCACACAGAAATGCAAATAGGATCCTTAAAAACTGGCCTCTATGTATCCGAATGTACAACCTAAATGCTGGAGATGTGATTGTCTCGATGCTACATACTGTCATATATAGTGGACTTGTAAAAAGGTAAAAGCATTTTGGATAAAAATATGGTGGATTATGCAAAATGTTCTTAAAAAAAGGATAAAGTTTACCCCTCAGTTATTCAGACAGGGTTCGCAACTTGGGAGTCCTCCTGGACCCACAGCTGACCTTCGATCACCATCTGTCGGCTGTGACCAGGGGGGCATTTGCCCAGGTTCGCCTGGTGCGCCAGTTGCAACCCTACCTGAACCGGGAGGCTCTCACAACAGTCACTCGTGCCCTTGTGACCTCTAGGCTGGAATACTGCAACGTGCTCTACATGGGGCTGCCCTTGAAGAGCATCCGGCGACTTCAGCTAGTCCAGAATGCGGCCGCGCGAGTGATTGTGGGTGCTCCTCGGTTCGCCCACATAACACCTATCCTCAGCGAGCTGCGCTGGCTACCTGTTGATCTCCGGGTGCGCTTCAAGGTGCTACTTACCACCCATAAAGCCCTTCATGGTAGTGGATCTGGGTACTTGAGAGACCGCCTCCTGCCAATTACCTCCTCGCGACCGATTAGATCACACAGATTAGGCCTCCTCCGAGTTCCATCTGCCAGCCAGTGCCGACTGGCAACTACGCGGAGGAGGGCCTTTTCAGTAGTAGCTCCGACCCTTTGGAACGACCTCCCCGTGGAGATTCATACCCTCACCACCCTCCAGACCTTCCGCACAGCCGTTAAGATCTGGCTATCCCGCCAGGCCTGGGGTTAAAGATTGGGATCCGTCCCCACCCGAATGATGAATGAATGTTGCTTCTATTTTTTAATTGTGTATTGTCTGTATATGTCATTACGTGTATCCCCTCCCTATAGGTTGTAAGCCGCCCCGAGTCCCCTCAGGGAAAAGGGCGGCCTATAAATAAAAGCAATCTAAATCTAAATCTAATCTATTCTTGTTAGGTATAATTACTGATTGTACAGTTATATAGACTAACTTTATTTTGCATTTAATAACCACAGCAAGACTGTTGGTGGCGCAATACTGGAAGAAGGAAGATTTGCCTACTATTCAAGAATGGACATTAAAAGTAACAAACCTTACACAGATGGCTAAAATATTAGCTTATCTCAAGGATCACTCAAATGAGAGATATAAACTGTAGTGGAGAAGATGGATTGACTATACTCAAAATAAATATGGGACTAAGAAATTCCAGATAGTTTATGACTGAAGAAACAAGGAATGATATAATCTGTTTAGAGCCAGCCTAGCAAGAAGGAGTTAAAGCTCAAATGAAAGATGATACTAACTTTTTTTAAAGTTTTTTTTTAGAATATCTTTGTTAAAGATTTATACCCTGTATTGGTTCTGGGAAGTCGGGGGTGGGGGTGAAGGTTGGGGGGGTTGGGGGGGTAGAGGGAGGGAGGTAAATATTTGTAAAAGTTTTTTTTAATTAAAAAAAAAGAAATGGAAATAGAACAGCTATTTGTAACATCTTAAAGCAACAGCACCTTTTCCTGGAATCATGGCTCCAGACCAGTGGTGGGTTTCTAATTTTTTTACTACCGGTTCGTTCGTTCATGTGTTCATGCTCGTGCAGGCACGCGACGCTTCTGTGCATGCACAGAAGCGTCCGGGCAGGTGGGTGGAGCCTCCCGCCATCACTACTACCGGTTCATCCAATCCGGGCCGAACCAGGAGCAACTCACCTCTGCTCCAGACAGGTGCTATATTGTATTCATTTCCCAATTTTCCCCTTGAAAAAGGTTAGCAATCGCAATACCTCTTCACAGTGCTTTACAGCCCCTCTCTAAGTGGTTTACAGAATCAGCATATTTCCCCTAACAATCTGGGTCCTAATTTGACCAAGCTTGAAATGTTGGAAGGCTGAATCAACCATGAGCCGGTCAGGATTGAACTGCTGTCAGTCAGCAGAGTTAGCCTGCAATATTGCATTCTAACCACTGCGCCACCATGACTCTTGGCAACAATAGGATCTTGCTTTTGTTCTATAGTTTATTTTTTAAAATTTTAATTTGTTGAACAATTTTCTTCATTTTGTAATGCAATTTCAATCAATTTCAAATGTTCTGGTATATCTAATATGTACATACAAGTTATTTACATTATTTTTCCTTTTCGTTTATGCGCGTATCTATTTTATACGGTATACAATTATTATAATTACATCACTATATATATATTACATTTTTGTCATCTCTTAATTTACTTTAACCTTCTTGATCTTTACTTCTATTCTCCAACCAATTATACCATGTGTCCCGAATCAAATAGTATTCCGTTTCTCCTCTTCCCTTTGTTTCTATTGTTAGCCTATCCATCTCCACACATTCTAACAGTATTTTTTTATCAGAGGGGATGCTATCGTTTTTCTATAGTTTCATTAATACAACTCATGTCTTTGTAGATACCAAGCCCTGATGAAGGATTTGAAGGCAGATCTCTTTTTGAAAGTTGGTATGAGAAAAACCCGTCAAGGGAACAGAAAGGCTTCCCAAGGTATCTCACGTTAAAATAATTTATAATTTCTTACGTCACTTGTTCCCCTTCTCTTACCTATTTTCTTTCCAACAGGGTAAACAAGTTGGGTTCCGGCAATGATTTTGAAGTCTTTTTCCAGAGGTTGGGGATTGCTTCTGGTAGAGCCCGTTACACTAAAAACTTTGTAAGTGTGTTCAAATAATTTTTTTGGGGGGGGGAGGGTGGTGCTTTCAAGTCAGTGTTGACACTTGGTGCCTGCCTGGATCAATCCCTGCAGGTTTCTTGGGAAGATTTTGAAAGTGGTTTGCCATTGCCTCCTTCTTAGGGATGACAAAGAGCGACTGGCTCAAGGCTTCCCATCTGGCTTTGTACGCAAAGCAGGACTAGAACGAAGGACCTCCTGATTTCTAGTCTGGTTCTTTAACCAACAAACCTGATCTCTCTTGAAAGAATAGTCTGAAGAAATCTAATTGAAACTGCCTTCCACACAGGGGTGGGATCAGGGGTGAAATCCAGCAGGTTCTGGCAGGTTCTGGGGAACCGACACTGGACATTTTGAGCAGCTTGGAAAACCGGCAAATGCCACCTCTGGCTGGCCCCAGAGTGGTGTGGGAATGGAAATTTTGCAGTATCCTTCCCTTGGAGCAGGGTGGGAATGGAGATTTTACAGTATCCTTCCCCTGGAGTGGGGTGGGAATGGAAATTTTGCAGTATCTTTCCCTTGGAGCAGGGTGGGAATGGGGATTTTGCAGTATCCTTCCCCTGGAGTGGGGAGGGAATGGGGATTTTGCAGTATCCTTCCCCTGGAGTGGGGAGGGAATGGGGATTCTGCAGTATCCTTCCCCTGGAGTGGGGAGGGAATGGAGATTTTGCAGTATCCTTCCCCTGGAGTGGGGAGGGAATGGGGATTTTGCAGTATCCTTCCCCTGGAGTGGGGAGGGAATGGAGATTTTGCAGTATCCTTCCCCCGGAGTGGGGAGGGAATGGGGATTTTGCAGTATCCTTCCCCTGGAGTGAGGAGGGAATGGATATTTTGCAGTATCCTTCCCCTGGAGTGGGGAGGGAATGGAGATTTTGCAATATCCTTCCCCTGGAGTGGGGTGAGAATGAAGTTTTTGCAGTATCCTTCCACTGGAGTGGGGAGGGAATGGAGATTTTGCAGTATCCTTCCCCTGGAGTGGTAAGGGAATGGAGATTTTGCAATATCCTTCCCCTGGAGTGGGGAGGGAATGGGGATTTTGCAGTATCCTTCCCCTGGAGTGGGGAAGAAATGGAGATTTTCCAGTATCCTTCCCCTGGAGTGGGGAGGGAATGGGGATTTTGCAGTATCCTTCCCCTTCCACCCCCACCAAGCCACTGCCACAGAACCAGTAATAAAAAAAATTGAATTTCACCACGGGGTGGGATCCTACTAGTTTACCAACTGGTTCACTGAGGGCTTGCATCGCTTGTGCGTGCTTGCTTCGCTCACTTGCGTGCCTGATGTGCACTGCATGCACATGCACAGTTCAAAGGAAAACAGCGGAGGCGTGCCAATCCACTCTGCTGGGCTAAAAAACAAGGAAATATAAGCGGGTATAGCCCAGAGGTGGGCAGGCAAGGCTGCCTGAAGGTCAGAGTGAACCGGTTCACTCTCAGCTGATCTCCAGAACTGCCAGTTTGTCCGAACTGGATCAAAGCAGAAGAATCCCATCCTGGCTTCTTCAACCTAAATCTCTCCAGATGTTGGCTGTGGATTGTGGGAACTGCAATTCAGGACTTCTGAAAAATGTCCAAAGAAAGAAAGCCGCAAGCATTCCATCTGGAGAATCTGAAATCTTTCCACTTCAAAGATAAGAATTACCTGGGAAAGTCCATTTTTCTTATCTCAAGCATTTCCCAATAGTTCAGAAGAGGTAAATTATCCAAGAATTTAATTCCAGTGGAAACAGATGGCATTTCCCTTGTCAAGCTGTACAATCCACAATTGCACAGATCTGATTGAAAGCCCAAGGCAATACTCTACTAAGTACAATATAATTTGGGCCTCACCTTATGCCGTCTAGATATAAAAGGAGATATTAAAGATCTTCAAAGCTTTATTAAATCACTTTTCTTATTTAGTTTATCGGTTTACAGTCAAAGGCCCAAGGAAATAACAAACAAAATAAATAAATTAAATAGTTGAACATGACAATATAATACAGAGTAAAAGAAGCAACATAACAAAGGAAGTTTGGAGAAAATGACCTAGTTTATATAACCCTAAAGGCCCCGACTCTAGGGGGCGATGCTTATCTCCGTTTCAAAGCCGAAGAGCTAGCGCTGTCCGAAGACGTCTCCATGGCCGTGTGGCCGGCATGACAAAATGCCAATGGCGCATAGAATGCTGTTACCTTCCCACCAAAGGTGGTCCCTCTTTTTCTACTTTTTACATGCTTTCGAACTGCTAGGTTGGCAGAAGCTGGGACAAGTAACGGGAGCTCACTCCGTTAAGCGACGCTAGGGATTCGAACCTCCAAACTGCCGAACTTTCTGATTGACAAACTCAGCATCTTAGCGGCTGAGCCACCTATGTATATATAACCCTAGAGTTTCTCAAATTTGGCAACTTTAAGATGTGTGGACTTCAGCTCCCAGAATTCCCCAGGTGGCAAGATTTGTAAGTCCGAGTCCTGCTTTAGCCATGAAAGCCAGTTGTGTGACTTTAGGCCAGTCACCCCCTATCAGTCCAAAGTATCTCAGAAGGATCTTGTGAGAAAAATACGGCAAGAAGGAGCATTAGGTTTGTTCACTGCCTTGAACTATTTATAAAAATAAAAAGGACGGGGTTTAAAAAAATGTTTTAAAAAGGACTCGTATTCAAATGAGCAACCATTTATCATTTGCAAGGAGCAAATTATCAAATCCTGGGAAAGTCTGTAGAGATTCTCAGTCATCCGGGTGCTTTTTTAAGGAAGGAAGTGGACTTCCTTGTTTTTTTTTTCTTTTGAAGTTGTTTCACTTCTCATCCAAGAAGCTTCTTCGGCTCTGTAGGACCTTTAGCTATCCAAATTGGGATGAACGCCCTTTGAATGGTGTGGATTTTCAGAGGAAAAAAAATTGAAGGCCACAGGAACCAGGAGCACCACTCAGATGTGCCTGAGGACACAGATAAACCTCCAAATGCTTCAACAACCCTATAAAAGGATGCAAATGACCATCTGTCTGCAGGGAATATAAATCCTTCCGTTCCCCTCTATCCTGTCAGAGCTGAAGAAGCTTCTTGGGTGAGAAGCAAAACATCTTTAAAAGAAAAAAAAAAAGAAAGTCCAGTTGCCTCCTGAAAAAAACACCTCTGCGAAAACCCTGGGAAATAATTAATGCAATGCAAGTGATATCTAAATTGAAATCATAGTGCATCTGATTACGCATCTGATAATCCATCTTAGCACATTTGCAATCCAGACCATCAAGTTCAGCCACAATGTATTTATTAGCTCTTAGGACAGATCTGTGAACATTTGTTAGTTGCGAAGTCGTGTCCGACCCATCGCAACCCCATGGACAAAGTTCCTCCAGGCCTTCCTGTCATCTACCATCCTCTGGAGCCCATTAAAACTCACGCCTACTGCTTCATTGACTCCATCCAGCCACCTTATTCTCTGCCTTCCCCTTCTTCTTCTTTTGCCCTCCATCTTTCCCAGCATGAGGCTCTTCTCCAGTGAGTCCTTCTTTCTCATTAGGTGGCCAAAGTATTTGAGTTTCCTCTTCAGGATCTGGCCTTCTAAAGAGCAGTCAGGGTTGATCTCCTCTAGGACTCACCAGTTGGATGGCCTTGCAGTCCAAGGGACTCACAGGAATCTTCTCCAGCACCAAAGTTCAAAGGCCTCCATTCTTTGGCGCTCAGCCTTCCTTATGGTCCAACCTTCACAGCCATCCACTGCAGCTGGGAAAACCATAGCCTTGACTATATGCCCTTTTGTTGGCAGGGTGATGTCTCTGCTTTTTAGTATGCTGTCTAGATTTGCCATAACTTTCCTCCCCATGAGCAAGCCTCTTTTAATTTCTTGGCTGCAGTCCCCATCAGCGGTGATCTTGGAGCCCAGGAAATTAAAATCTGTCACTACCTCCCTTTTTTCCCCATCTATTTGCCAGGAATTGAGAGGGCCGGATGCCATGATCTTAGTTTTCTTAATGTTGAGTTTCAAGCTAACGTTCGCACTCTCCTTCTTTACCGGCATCGGTGTTGGATATGTTGTGCAAGCCCCACTTTTTTGTGTACGAGTGTTGTTCAATCACCAAAATGAAGCCCGCTTAGGCTGACGTCTTTTTTTTCCAGAAAGTGGACAGGTTCAGCAGCTACCCGGTTTATCACAGCGTCTATGACACCTACGAGATGGTGGAAAAGTTTTATGACCCAACGTTCAAGAATCACTTGGCTGTAGCCCAAGTGCGAGGCGGGCTGGTTTTCGAGCTGGCGGATGCGGTCCTCCTCCCCTTCGACTGTCGAGATTACGCCAAGGCACTTAATGGCTATGTTGATATCATTTACAACATAACCATGAAACATCAGGCAGCAATGGAAGCACACAATGTATCATTGGGTAAGTGGACAAATCTCCAACATCAAGGCAGGATCTTCAATAACGCACAGCATCCCTTCCCGATTCCTTTGATCTACTTATTGTGAAAGTAAGTTCTCGGGCAGCCAGTGAAAAACAAATCCCAACTATTGCAAAAGGACAGAGTTGGAAGGGGCCTTGGAGGTCCCTTCAGGCAAATGGCTGTCCACTCTCTTCCTAAAAGCCTCCATGGGGCACCTAAACTTTTGGACACAAGCTTTCTCACTGTCAGCAGCCGCAGCCAAAACAAGCCAACACAATCTGAAGTTGCATTAACAGAGGGATAAAATCAAGATCAAGGCAGGTACTAATACCACTGTATCAGTGGTGGGTTTCAAATTTTTTCAGAACCTCTTCTGTAGGTGTGGCCTGCTTTGTGGGAGTGGCTTGCTGACCATGTGACCGGGTGGGAGTGGCTTGCTGGCCATGTGGCCGAGTGGTAGGAGCTTGGCAGCCATGTGACTGGGTGGGTGTGGCCAACTTGAAAAATGTGGTGGAACTCACTTAACAACACTCTTGCTTAGCAACCAATATGTTGGCTCAGGAACTCTGGCATTTGAAGCATGCAAGTCTTAAAGCTGTCAAGTTACAAGACCCTTGCACCCCTAACCCTTTAGGGAAAAAAAAGCCTAGGGGGTGTTCAAACTTGACAGCTTTAAGACTTGTGGACTTCAACTCCCAGAATTCCTCCTTTTGCTCTTCATCTTGATGATGGGCTGGAGGAGGAGGGAGATGGAACCGGTTCTAAACGGCACTGTAGATTTGTGGAACCTCTTCTATAGAAGAGGTTAGAACTGGCAGGAACCCATCCCTGCACTGTATAAAGCCTTAGTAAGACCACACCTAGAATACTGAATCCAGTTTTGGTCATCACACTATTAAAAAGATATTGAGAAGAACAAGCAGGATGATTAGGGGACAAGAGGCTAAAACATAAAATGAACTGTTGCAGGAACTGGGCATGGCTAGTCTAGTGAAGAGAAGGACCAGGGGGAGACATGATAGCAGTCTTCCAATATTTGAGGGGCTGCCACGGAGAGGAGGAGTCGGAGTATTATAAAGTATGGAGTAGATGGTATAAATGGTTGGATGATAGATGCAAAAATACTGCATAAGAATTAAGTATTATCTACAACAAATATGACAACATTGTATATATATTTGTAAATATTATATTCTAAGTGACTATATAATATACCAGTAGATTACATTAGAGAATATAGAAATAGAGCTTATGTAAATATGAATGATATTAATGATACTGATACGGAAACGCTGTATTGAGTGGAAATTATTGTTTTGTTTTTGATGTTTAAATAAATTCAATAATTTTTTAAAAAGAAATTTTGGGCTCATTTGCGGTCATAAGTCGAGAATTACCTGTATTATCTTTACAAACATAGACAGCCATATACAGTATGTCCTGCTTCTAACAAAAGGGTACCACCATTCTCCCTTCCCAATTCCATGTATATAAAATATGAGCAAAGCTGCAGATGACTCATATTTCAAGTGCAGCCACTGCACACAAAGGCAAGAGATTTAACAATTAACAGAGTTGGAAGGACCTTGTGGGTCATCTAGTCCCACCCTCTTCCCAAGCAGGAGACCCTACACTATTTCTGACAGATGGCAATCCAGTCTCCTCTTGAAAGCCTCCAGTGATGAAGCTCCCACAACTTCTGAAGGCAACTTCTGTCCCTATCGTTGATTGCTCTCACTGTCAGAAAATGTCTCCTTATTTCCAGGTTGAATTTTTCCTTGATCAGTTTCCATCCATTGTTCCTTGTCTGGCCTTCGGGAGATTAACTAACAGGTCCTGAAAAAACTGTGTCATGCAGTTTTCATCTTTTTCCATCTCAACAGCATCTGCTGACCTAGTCACCTTGGTTTGCCAAAGTAGATAATCCTTTGTTTTTTCAGTTAACTGCTGTGAAACAAAGACTACCTTGGAGTGAATAATTGTTGACCTCTTCCTACTGTTTGTTTACATGGACTTCCTGCCATAATACAATTACTTACTCAGTTCAGACACTATCTCAGAATTCCAGCCTGCTGAGCCATTTCAGAAAATTCTGAATTACAATTCTCGTACCTCTAAACTGCATGGGGAATAAGGGATGTTGGAGCGGCCATTTTAACCTCTGAAGAGCCACAGGTTCTCCACACGTGAGCTAATTTTATGGAAACAATAAAAGTAAGAGTCACAGAATTTAGCATTTTCTCTTTTGCTTTATTCCAGCTTTGCTTCGGGATTCTGTAACAGCATTTTCAGAAGTTGCAGATGACTTTCACCGCAGACTTGAATTAGTAGACATCCATAAGTAAGTCTCCTAATTTTCTGACCTTTCAGATAATACCCTCCAATCTCCTGATGTTAATTGAAGTTTAAGGGATTCTTGCAAGCTCCAGCCTTAGAAAATGTTCCAGTGAAAATATTCCTGTCTCTAAACTTGGCTTGGTTTTCAAACGTTTGTGCATCCTGATCAGAGGTCATGCTCCCTCTAACACTGTTATTTCAATTCTTTAATTTCCAGCCAGATTGAAGTAAGATCTTGGAATGATCAATTGATGTTCTTGGAAAGAGCGTTTATTGATCCTCTTGGATTACCTGGAAGACCATTTTATAGGTAAGGAGAAAAAAATATGTATTTATTTCTTCAATTTCTATAGCCACCCAACTCAGCCCAGTGATTCAAGATGGCTTGTCAACCATCTTTCCATTCTCCCAGTATTAAAAATCCATTTATGTATCTATATCTATATCTATATCTATATCTATATCTATATCTATATCTATATCTATATCTATATCTATATCTATATCTATATCTATATCTATATCTATATCTATATCTATATCATCTATATCTATATCTATATCTATATCTATATCTATATCTATATCTATATCTATATCTATATCATCTATATATCATCTCTATCTCTATCTCTATCTCTATCTCTATCTCTATCTCTATCTCTATCTCTATCTCTATCTATCTATCTTTATTTATTTATTTATTTATTTACTCCGAAGGCCCACGGGAAATGTCGGATGGCCCTGGAGCATCCATCAGAGCCTTCCCCAGACTCCAGGACAGGCCCAAGCCCCCCCCCATCCTCATCAGTCTTTAAGCCACAACAATGGCGGACCACAATAGTGACCAACCAATGGCTTAAAGAAGCCCCCAGGTCTCCCAGCTGATGGCCTTCAAAGTTTTTAGCAATAAATCTGACTTTTCCATCCTGTCATGATGGATCTGTGTGGAAAAAACTTCCAGAGATTTGCCCGAAAGATAATGGTCCAAATAAACCATGGAGGCCATTCTATCAGGTATAAAGATGGTCCGTTGAGATATGGAAACTAAACAATGGAGAAGAGGACTTAGTGTCTCCTAATCTTTGAATTGCTTCTTAAAACCCAATCTTAAGATCTTCTTCATAAGAGATTTTCAGCCTACCAATCTAATCCCGTTGGCTTCCAGAATTCCCCTCGTTGTTGATTATGTGACATTGAATGTAGACTAGGTCAGGGGTCTCCAACCTTGGCAACTTTAAGACTTGTGGACTTCAACTCCCAGAGTTCCTCAGCCAGCAAAGCTAGTTTGATTTTCAGCCTACCAATCTAATCCCGTTGGCTTCCAGAATTCCCCTCGTTGTTGATTATGTGGCATTGAATGTAGACTAGGTCAGGGGTCTCCAACCTTGGCAACTTTAAGACTTGTGGACTTCAACTCCCAGAGTTCCTCAGTCAGCAAAGCTAGTTTGATTTTCAGCCTATCAATCTAATCCTGTTGGCTTCCAGAATGCACCTGGTTGTTGATTGTGTGACATTGAATGTAGACTAGGTCAGGGGTCTCCAACCTTGGCAACTTTAAGACTTGTGGACTTCAACTCCCAGAGTTCCTCAGCCAGCAAAGCTAGTTTGATTTTCAGCCTATCAATCTAATCCCGTTGGCTTCCAGAATGCCCCTCGTTGTTGATTATGTGACACTGAATGTAGACTAGGTCAGGGGTCTCCAACCTTGGCAACTTTAAGACTTGTGGACTTCAACTCCCAGAGTTCCTCAGCCAGCTGAAGTCCATAAGTCTTAAAGTTGCCAAGGTTGGAGAGCCCTGGACTAGGTTTGTTTTGGGCTTGATTCAGTTGAGGAGTTCTTAATGTTTTGAAGGCAGCAGGTTAGAGGATGCTGATTTATTTCAAACCTCAGTAACTTCTGTTCTAAATAATGCGATTCCAATGGCCAGTTGACCTCTCTGCCTTTTTCTAGACACATCATCTTTGCTCCGAACAGTCACAACAAATACGCCGGCGTGTCCTTCCCTGGGATCTACGATGCCCTCTTTGACATTGATCACGAAGCAGACCAAGAGAAAGCCTGGGAAGAAGTGAAGAAGCAGATCTTCGTTGCTGCTTTCACCGTGACGGCTGCAGCTGGGACTCTCAAAGGAACACCATGATTTGCTTAACCACCATGATTGACTAAGTTCTCAGATCAATCCTACTTCAATTGGATCGTGGCGACATCATGATTAACTTGGTATATGTTGTGCTTCTAGTGCAGTGATGGCTAACCTTTTTCCCCTCGTGTGCCAAAATCATGTATTTCCACACCCAAAATGCAATGCGCGCCACCCCTACGCATGCATGCTCCCAGTGGTGGGTTTCAAAAATTGTTTGAACCTACTCTGTGGGTGTGGCCTCCTTTGTGGGAGTGGCTTGCCGCCCATGTGACCGGATGGGAGTGGCTTGCCGCCCATGTGACCGGATATGAAGATGCCGACGACACTTGTCAGAACCACCTTAAATTACCTCACACACAGCACTGGCATGCATAAGAAGATGATGTAAACTTGTTTTTTAAAAGGCATCTTTGGTTTGTGTTAAAACAACTTCAACACACGCAATGTTCTGATTGCACCACAAACACAGTAGTCATGTTTACCTTTCACAGAGGCCCTGAGTTTTATAAATATGAGCATGATAGTGTAGAATAATCCTATCCAAGGACCAGTGGTGGGTTTCAAAAAATTTTTGGAACCTCTTCTGTAGGTGTGGCCGGCTTCCGGGTCCACTGGTGGAACCTCTTCTAACCGGTTTAGTAGATTTGATGAACCAGTTCTACCAAATAGGTGCAAACTGGTAGGAACCCACCTCTGCATGCTCCCCACACACATGCGTGCTCCCCCCCACTCCCCTGCACATATATGTGAACCCCCCACACCCCCATTTTGGGCCTAGCAGGCCTCCCTGAAGCCTCCTGAGACCAAAATGGGCCGCACCACCCCACGCTCCCCCCACCCCCTGTGCATGAGCATGTGACACCCCCCCCCCCCATGCATACAGCGCATCTTCTGCTTGCACAGCAAAGACCCAAAATCCAGCTGGCTGATGGGAGGCGCGCACACATGCACAGTGGAGCTGAGCTGGGGGACGGCTCGTGTGCCCGCAGAGGGGGCTCCATGTGCCATTTGTGGCACGCATGCCATAGGTTTGCCCTCACGGTTCCAGTGGATTAAAGATTAAAGATCATGAGTATATCCTGGCTAAAAGATCCATTCAACCCAAGCCGAAGCCAACATTATGCCTCCATGTAAAAGTTCCCATGAAATCTTTGCTCTCACTGTCCATCCAGAAAATAGCTCTGGTGAATTAAAATGTTTTTAGATGATCTGATGACATTGAGAAGAATTTCCATATTTTTTAGACCTGGTTTGGGCAGGTGGGAAGAGATTGAATATATCTTTGGTGACTGTTTTTCTGACCACCGAAGTAATGCAATGGGGTGGGGTGGGGGGGGGAACCCTGCTGAACGTAATTTCTGTGAAGACTGTATCTAGGACTTTAATACCTGTTGACCTTGGTGAGACACATCTGTCGTAGGTTCATTTGGGCATGGTGGCAGATTTGAGGATGAGATGATATAGTTCTTATAACAGGGGTCCTTTTTATTACAACAGGATCAAATGTGAAGATATTAAACTCAAGGCTGAAATTCAGGCCTTCTTTGCTCTTATACAATATCATTTAATAGTATTTCCTCTTCCTGTCATTAAGTTTTCTACCTCAATATTCTATATGTTCTTTTCCTCTTCTTTAGGGATTATCCTTTTGGGGGTCACTTCTGTTCTTCCTTCCCTCTTTGGTCTTCATCTTGACTGTCACAATCTGCTATGCATTTTCTATTGTGGGAAAATGGGAGAGGGGGGAGATTCGGATTAATGTCAGGGTTCCAAATAGCATCCAAAAGTAAATCAAAGTCCAAGGCAAAGTATTGCTGAAAGTTCCAATTTATTAAGAGAGACATCTGGGAAAACCCAAATCTGAAAGCTTCCTGGCTTTCCCCACTCAGTTGAAAGTTCAAGATCTTGCCCCCATCCCCACCAGTCCATCCCATGGTCCTGCCTCCAAGGATGCCTTTCTTATGACATTCATTCGAATTAATCTTCATTTATTGTGATTTTAAATAACCTTCAGGTATTACGAAAAAATTGCTCTCATTCATTCATTCAATGTGTATAGATGCCCATCCCACATTTGTGACTCTGAACAGCTCATACAATTAAAATAAAAAACAGTAAACAAAATACAGAATTCAATAACAAACATAACTCCTCTTTAACAGCCAATTAAAACCCTATATTATTTTCTTTTTTATCACTTTATTTTGCACCATGCTGGAGTCTTCCTGGATCTAATTGAGATATAGTGGAACAAGAGCCTCTATGGGGTTGAAACGCCATTATCTTTTGTGTATGCATTGAACATGTAACATCCCATGGTTGCTTAAGTTGCATACACAATGCATGCAAAAAGAGGTGGGGCTTCAATTGGATGATCACAGCTGCCATCTTGACTTTTTTCCCCAGCCCAACCTGAGAGGGGACCTGTTCTATATGTGCCAGTTAAATACGGGATTTTACTGACCCTGGAAGGATGGAAAGCTGAGTCAACTTGGAGCCCCATCAGGATCGAACTCCAGGCTGTGGGAAGAGTATGCTTGCAATACTGCACTTCAACCATTGTACCATCAGGGAATATACACCATAGTGTACATTAAACACAGCATTCTGTTGACTACCTCAACAGTGCTCTGATAAGCATGCATTTAAGGGTCAATGTGTTCTATGAAGAATTGAAATACAAGGCCAGGAACGTATCTAGGAAATGTATGTGGAATCAACACCAATTTGATGGCACAAGTCAATCCATCCATCCATCAACAAAAAGTGTTCCATGATCACAGCTTCCTTGGAAATTCAACAGGAAGGTAGAGAGAAAGACCCAGCCCGCACATCATAACTCAAAAATTAAAAGAACTGATGAAGAAGAAGCCAACTTGATTTGACCTTCCCTCCCCCCAAGGATGCCTTTCTTAATGGCATTCATTCTAGTTAAGCTTCATTTATTGCGATTTTAAATAACTTTCAGGTATTATGAAAAAATTGCTCTCATTCATTCATTCATTCATTCATTCATTCATTCGTTGGTTGGTTTGTTGATTGATTCATTGATTGATTCATTCAATGTTTATAGATACCCATCTGTTCTGACCACCTCCTCCGTCCACTAATGAATGCCGTGACAAGCTTAACTGGAATGTCCTTTAATAGCAAGACACCAAAACCTCGGTGGCCGAAAGCCAAGCAAAACAAACAAATAAGGACCTTGGCAGCAACTCAGGGAAACTCAGGCAGCAATAAACACAGATAAGGCTTGGCAGCAATCCAGCCTGCTAAACTCCCAGTACTGTTCTCCGACATTCAATCCTGCGTTGACCTCTGCAAAGAGGGCCGTGTGCACAAGTAGCTTTTTATAGTCTGGCGAGGAGACTAATGACCACCAGCTGAGTACAATCACTTCCTGTAATTGCGTAATTGTTCCTGACGCCTAGTAGCTCTTCGAAGGCGTGCATCCAGGAACAACTCACTACTGGCCTCCGGCTCACTCTCCCTTGTCTCCTCCCCACTGATCCAAGGCTCAGATGCTTCCTGGTGGCCAACCAGCCTCTCTGTGCCCTGCTCGGAGTCGGAACCCTGTCCAGGGTCCTCCACATCCTCCAGAGCCGACTCAGAGGGCCCCTCGCTGTCAGAGTCTGGTGGCAGCTCCAACGGCACCTGCTGGGCCACAACACCCATCCCACATTTGTATAACCACATCAGTAGGACGACATTGCAGATTTGCCACCTGCTGAACTTAAAAGCTATTCTGATGAAGAAGAGTGGGTGGAGAATGGAGAATAATAATAGAATCATGGTGCTGAAAGAGACCTTGGATGTCTTCTAATCCAACCCCCTGCCCAAGGGAGAAGACCTTACCAGACAAATGACCGTCCAATCTTTTCTTGAATATCTCCAGCAGAGGTGGGTTCCTACCAGTTCGGCCAAGTAAGTAGTAACTCAGCCTGCCACGCCCCCGAACCGGTTCTATCGGCGGCGGCTTCTTCTTGATTTTCTGTTCTGTGCATGCAAGCCCAGTTGCCCAAAATTTTAACTAATGCCGACAGCAACCCACCCCTGATCTCCAGCAATAGAGCACCTCACAATTCTAGCAGAAAATTCCCTTTTGAATGATTATAACCTGTACATATCTGCATTTGACTCCACCCCAAACAGCTGGCTGAGAATGGAGAACAGAAGAATCAGGGAGAAGACAGACTTCTCAGCGGGGCCATGCCGCTGGGTGACGCTTGTGAATGGCCCAGCGCCCCTGAGTTTCCCCTCCCTCTGTGTCAGTTTGCCGCGCAGCGTGCACCGCACCATCCCCCCTCCTCACGTTCTAATGTAATGCAGGGCTATCTTACGATTCCCCTTCCTCCCCCTCCTGCCGCTCTGCAATGATGTCCCACCTCCTCCTTGTTATGGCAAGCAGCCACATAGCGATGTCCCACCTCCTCTGGTACAGTGATCCAATGGTAGGAATCACTGTGCCGTGTGTCATAGGAGGCGGGACATCATCATCACAGCGGGACATCAGCATCATGAGGTGAGTGAAGTATTTCATTGAATACACCGGTATTGTGTGATAATAATTTGTTATGCAGAGCAAATTTTTACAATGGCTACTGCATATTTAATGGGCACAGGCAGGCTGTATATGTTATTCAATGGGCAATGGCATTATTGGTATCTATTTTTATTTTTGAAATTTATCGGTAGCTGCTGCATTTCCCACCCTAGGCTTATACTCGAGTCAATAACTTTTCCAGTTTTTTGTGGTAAAATTAGGTGCCTCGGCTTATATTCGGGTCGTCCTATACTCGAGTATATACGGTAACTGCCCCGCCCTTCAACTCTGCCTTAGCTTGAGACACCTTATTGCTTCACGCTGAGAAGAGAGCCGGTTCTTCCAGCTGTAATATCAGTTGGGAAGAAAGGAAGACAGGATTCACACATGTCAGATATTGTCTACCTAGTTGTGGCTGAAGGAGCTATTTAGATCAGGGGTGTCAAACTCAATTTCATTGAGAGCTGCATCAAGGTTGTGTTTGACGAGAATGGGCATGGCCAGAGTGGGCGTGGCCAGCTCAACGTCACTTGTGTCGGGGGGGGGGGGCACCTGCGGTGGCTTGAGTGCTCTGCCAACTAAAATGGGCTCCCGAGTTCTGATTTCGGCTGCGATGGCCTCCTGCAACCCTCTGCCAGCAAAAATGGAGCTTGGGAGGCCGAATGCAGCCCAGTGATGCGTTCCTACCAGTTCAGACTGGTTCAGCTGAACCGGTAGTGGCTTGGTGGCCTGCGTCGCTGGAACGGGAAACGACTCAGGCCTGCCACGCCCCCGAACTGGTTCTCCGGGCGGCGCTATAGGCGCCATCTTGTTTTTCGCTTCTACACATGTGCAGAACAATTTTTTTGCAATTTGTTTTTATTTTTAAACATGGAAAAAAAACATAAAACACATGTCTGGACTACTACAATGCACTTGACACGGGGCTGCCTTTGAAGACTGTATGTTGGTGAATGTTTGCCAGCACCCTCTCAGTCAGAATGAGGATTAAGTATTCTAGATTCACAGCTTCCTCTTGGGAAGGTCTTTGCAGAAAGAAAGAAAGGAAGGAAGGAAGGAAGGAAGGAAGGAAGGAAGGAAGGAAGGAAGAAATGTATATATACAGACCCCTCCCCAGATGAGTAAATAGATCTAAAAGATGGAGGGGTCCATGGCTAACTAAGTGACCACTCAGATAAGGCTTTCTCACTCTCATCCAAATGCACAGCTCATCAGGAATCAAGAATTAGTTTTTCCCCCCGTTAATGAAATATTAACTGGTCCTCATTAGATTGCTAAGCAATAATCTAATCAAGGAGATAGAGCACCAACTGTAATCGTAAACAGCCTTGTAAAACAAATCCTTGAGCTTCTAGGTAAGGATAATGGTTCTGGATGTTTTGGAACAGCAGGGAGAATATTTACAAGGTCCAGAGAGCAAAGGTCATTGTTCCTTCTCTGCCGGGAAAATGAACTCATGAGGTGGGGTAAGCAGTTTCTCTGTGGTTTTTATAAAGAAATTCTTGGAATCCAGAGTTTGGGTTATATCCATCTTGACTCAAGGATTAAAACTGTTCTGACCTCTCCTTCATTGGAATAACAAGATAGCAGAGTTGGAAGGGACCTTGGGGGGGTCTTCGAGTCCAAACTCTATACTATATTTGGCAAATGGCTGTCCAATCTCTTCTTTAAAACTTCCAGTGTTGGGGCATTCCCAACTTCTGGAGTGAAGTTGTTTCACTGATTAATTGTTTTAACTGTTAGGAAATACCTCCTTACTTCTTAGTTCTCAACCAATTTCGCTGTATTTAAGTACAATGACAATAAAGATTATACTTAGTTGCTTCTCTCCTTGATTAGTTCCCACCCATTGCTTCTTGTCCTGCCCTCAGGTGCCTTGGAGAATAGCTTGACTCCCACTTCTTTGTGGCAACCCCTGAGATATTGGAAGACTGCTATTATGTCACCATTGTCCCATTCTTATATATCATTTGTTTTATTTAAAAAATCCTGCTTCTGGCTGGGGAATTTTAGAAGAAGAAATCCACACTTCTCCACGCTGCTGAGGTTATAACAAACACTGTTCTAATCTAAACTAGAGGGTCATCTGAGGGCGGTACCTTCAAAAATGGTAGAGAGAACTATTTTTGCTGCTTCTACTGGTTGATTAGTGAATTGCAACACAGGTAAGGCAGCTTCTTTCCAAAGTCCATCTTTTCGTGCAGGTAATCCTTGACCTCCGGAAAAGGCCACTGTCTCTGCGTAGGAATCAGTTGCACGTGTTTAGCTGCAATAAAGTAAAATAAAATGAAATAAAATAATAAATAAAATAGTAAAATAAAAGTAAAAATAAAATGAAATAAAATGAAATAATAAAATAAATAAAATAAATAAAATAAATAAAATAAATAAAATAAATAAAATAAATAAAATAAATAAAATAAATAAAATAAATAAAATAAATAAAATAAATAAAATAAATAAAATAAATAAAATAAATAAAATAAATAAAATAATAAATAAAATAAATAAAATAAATAAAATAAAAAAATAAAAATAAATAAATAAAATAAATAAAATAATAAAATAAAATAAAATAGTAAAGTAAAAGTAAAAATAAAATGAAATAAAATGAAATAATAAAATAAATAAAATAATAAATAAAATAAATAAAATAAAATAAAATAAATAAAATAAATAAAATAAATAAAATAAAAAATAAAAATAAATAAATAAAATAAATAAAATAAAAAAATAAAATAAAATAGTAAAGTAAAAGTAAACTAAAATAAAATAAAATAAATAAACCAATAAAGTAAAAGTAAAGTAAAAAAGTAAAGTAAACTAAAATAAATAAAATAGTAAAATAAAAGTAAAGTAAAAAGTAAACTAAATAAACTAAATTAAATAAACTAAATTAAATAAACTAAATAAACTAAATAAACTAAATAAACTAAATAAACCAAATATAAATAAACTAAATAAACTAAATAAAATAGTAAAGTAAAAGTAAAGCAAAATAAAATAAAATAAATAAAACAGTAAAATAAAAGTTAAAGTAAAGTAAAGTAAAAAGTAAAGTAAAAAGTAAAGTAAACTAAAATAAATAAAATAGTAAAGTTAAAGTAAAGTAAAAAGTTAAGTAAAATAAAGTAAAATAAAATAAATAAAATTTCGATTAGCATTAACCTTAATTCTTGGACACGGTGCTTCCTGGATGTTGATTTGCCATGGGGCAAAACCAAAACAGGGAACCCTTCAAAGACTTCAGGGTGCAAAATGAACACAATCTTGACATGATAGCCGTGTTCCAATATCTCAGGGGCTGCCACAAAGAAGAGGGAGTCAAGCTATTCTCCAAGGCACCCCAGGGCAGGACAAGAAGCAATGGGTGGAAACTAACCAAGGAGAGAAGCCACCTAGACTTAAAGGAGAAATTGCCTGACAGTCAGAACAATCCACCAATTCAATTTATTGCAGCCCTAGACCAAAGACGCTGACAGTCAGAACAGATTCATCAGTGGAACGGCTTGCCTCCAGAACTTGTGCAAACTCCAACAGTGGGACGCTTTTAAGAAGAGATCGTACAGCCATTGGCCTGGAATGGCATAGCGTTTCCTGCCTGAGCAGGGGGTTGGACTAGAACAGTGTTTCTCAACCTTGGCTACTTGAAGATGTCTGGACTTCAACTCCCAGAATTCCCCAGCCAGCATTCGCTGGCTGGGGAATTCTGGGAGTTGAAGTCCAAACATCTTCAAGTCGCCAAGGTTGAGAAACACTGGACTAGAAGACCTCCAAAGTTACTTTCCAACTCTTCCGTCCTTTTGTCACACCGCGTGGTGTTTCCTCCTTTCCAACTTCCCGACACTATTCCGATAGGGGGCAGTGTGTTGTGTTGTGTTGTACTTATGCGTGTTTTAGAGGGAGCTGGAAGTAGGTGTCCTATCTCCCGCAATCCCAGTTCACCGTCCCAGCTGGCTTTCGGAGTGTGCGCGGGGGGGAGAGATGTCCCAGTGGGCGGGGAGATGGGTGTGGGCTCCCCAGCCGGGACGGGAACCTTCCCCGTCCCTCGTCCCGCGCCAGCCGTCTGGAAAGCCGACATGGGCAGGTGGAAAGTGGTGCTTTGCAGCTGGCTGGGCGTCGCGGCGCTCCTGGCGCTGTTCCTGCTGGGTTTCTTAGTGGGTAAGAAACGCGGGGCTTTAATTCCACCGGGCGCTTATGGGGGGAAGCGGGAGGCGAGGACCGGGGCGGAGGGGGGGGGTCTGGATCGGAGCGCAGCTGCGCCGATCCAGGACGCGTCGCGCGCCGTACAGGACCTCCGACTTCGGCGTTGGCGCGCCAGCCTTCTTAGGTTTGCCCGAGCTGGATTTCCACCGGCCTTTTGCCCGGCTGCTGACCCCCAAAAGGGGTGTCCAGCTTGGGGAAAGAATAGGATCGGGGTGTGATGGGTGTGTGTTTGCGTTGGTGTTTCTTGCAGAGACGCAGGTTTTTACACTTTTTACAGATTAACAGAGTTGGAAGGGACCGTGGAGGTCATCTAGTCCAACCCCCTGCCCAAGCAGTGGGCCATACACCTTTTTCTGACAAATGACAGTCCGGTCTCTTCTTGAAAGCCTCCGGAATGAAGCTCCCACAACTTTTGCGACCTTCTGACAAGCAGAGTCAATGGGGAAGCCAGATGCACAGATAGATTAAAAGGGTTGGAAGGGATCTTGTAGGTCATCTAGTCCAACCCCCTGCTTCGCCCAAACAGGAGACCCTACACCATTTATGACAGAGGGCAGTCCAGTCTCTTCTTGAAAGCTTCCAGGGATGAAGCTCCCACAACTTCTGAAAGTAACTTCTGTTCCATTGGTTGGTTGCTCTCACTGTCAGAAAATTTCTCCTTATTTCTAAATTGAATCTCTCCTTGGTCAGTTTCCATCCATTATTCCTTGTCTGGCCTTCGGGTGCCTCGGAAAATAGCTTGACTCCTTCTTCTTTGTGGCAGCCCCTCAAATATTGGAAGACTGCTATCATGTCTCCCCTGGTCCTTCTCTTCACTAGACTAGCCATGCCCAGTTCCTGCAACCGTTCTTCGTATGTTTTAGGTTCAAAGTCCCCACTCAGCCAGAATAACTAGTTGCTTTTCTTCAGCCTAATTTATGCTCCAGTAATCAACCATCACCAGTGTTGGTGCTGAAGGATTTTAAGAAGAAATTGGACAAACAATGGAATTGGACAACTAAATAGTGTAGGAGTCTCCTGCTTGAGCAGGGGGTTGGACTAGAAGACCTCTAAGGTCTCTTCCAACTGCTATTCTGTTATCTCCCACAGCCACTGCTCTTAAATGTCCTTACAGGCAGGGCGACAGCACAATTTAAGCCTCCAAGTTTAAAGCAGGAAGTCCATAGGCTCAGAGGCCCTTTGCACATGCTCACTTGCGCTCTTTCCCTAAGGCTCAGGCCTTGCTTGATTCTGGGCCTTGCTTCAACTTCAGGCAGATGCTACATAGTCTTTAAATCAGTGGTGGGATTCATTTTTTTTAAACTACTGGTTCTGTGGGCGTGGCTTAGTGGGTGTGGTATGGCTTGATGGGCGTGGCTTCATGGGCGTGGCAGGGGAAGGATACTGCAAAATCCCCATTCCCTCCGATCAGCTGGGACTCGGGAGGCAGAGAATAAATGGGTCAGAGATGGTATTTACCGGTTCTCCGAACTACTCAAAATTTCCGCTACAGGTTCTCCACAACTGGTCAGAACCTGCTGAATACCACCTCTGCTTTAAAGGCAATTCCATATATCCCAGAATTTTACAGTCATTCCCCCCACCCCCACCCAAATCTCCCCCCCCCCACTTCATGAATTTATGGATTCAGCATCGATGAGTTTCATATGAAAAATTCTGGGCAAAGTTGTTGAACAGTGTGTAACCAGATTGTTTCAATGATTGTTCATTGTTTTATGCTCCCCCAGTTTCCTGTAATGTAATGCTAATGGTTTTTATCCCATGATCAGCTCTTAAACTTAGTTCCCGGATAATAATCAAATCCAGATTGCTTCTTGTAATCCACACCCGTGGCTTGGTTCTGAGGTTTTGCGCCTGAATGTTTTTTTTTTTAAGACTTGGTTACCATGAAGAAAATTCAAAGAGCTGTTGTTGGTGGTTTTGTGTGTGTGTGTGTGTGTATATATATATATAAAGGATGGCTTTCACTGACGACCATGGTTTTTTTTTAAAGACTTGGTTACCATGAAGAAAATTCAAAGAGCTGTTGTTGGTGGTTTTTTTTTTTTTTTTGTGTGTGTATATATATATATATATATATATATATAGGATGGCTTTCACTGACGACCAAAAGGTTTAAGTGTAATTTATTTGTTATCTGAATTTCTTCCTAGAACAATAACAATTAATGTTTAAATGCAAGCAGAACGTTTTATTCTGATTTGATATGTTTCTTTCCCAGCTGTCATTGCACAA
Source organism: Thamnophis sirtalis (assembly GCF_051295495.1). Lineage (NCBI taxonomy): Eukaryota > Metazoa > Chordata > Lepidosauria > Squamata > Natricidae > Thamnophis > Thamnophis sirtalis. The sequence continues at coordinate 9,733,040 of NW_028261388.1, forward strand.
ACAAGTCAGGTGTGCAAATCCTAACGTCCCCCTAGCTTAACCAAATTTAAAATTTCCTAAACTTGCCATTGTTGAGGACAAGATAACCCCTGACGAACCAAGTTGTTCCTTTCCTCATCCTTTCCCCATTTCCCCATGGGGAGGGATGTGGAAAGATATAGCAGGGACTTCCAAACTTTGCTTCGGCCGAATGTTATGTAATCCTTCTGGGGCACCCAAAACACAAATGCATTTCAAAGCACAAAGAAAGCTTGCAAAGGGTGCACACAGAGGCAATAAAAGATGGCAACTTTGAGTCCTTAGCCAGTGGGACAGAGACATCATGTTATGCCAGTTCTCAGAGTCAATCATCCTTATTTTTTGTTTCGTTTTTTTTTTTTCCAGGCACAATTTAAATTGCTTTGGCTGTGTTTCAAGGTTTTGTGTAACTCTCCATTCACCGCATAACAGTGCTGTGGAGTGGCTGTCCCAAGGAGTTGGGTCAGCTTCGGGGACTAGAGGTGCTGTACAAATTGGGGTGGGGAGACCCGAGTAAGCAGGATGAACCGCTGGGGGGCACAGTGGTTAGAGTCCAGAACTGCAGGCTGCTTCTGCTGATCACCAGCTCCCTGCAGTTTGGCAGATCGAATCTCACCAGGCTCTGCGTTGAGTCAGCCTTCCATCCTTCCGAGGTGGGTAAAATGAGGACTCCAAATTGTTGGGGGCAAAAGGCTGACTCTGTAAACCGCTTAGAGAGGGCTGTAAAAAGCACTGCGAAGTGGTATAGAAGTCTTAAGTGCTATTGCTACGTCCTAATACCGCCTGCGTCTGATGAGCTATCCGTGTAACTGAACTCATATCCCCTATTTGCAGGACAAATTTACGACCAACACACTTAGGTAAGAAAGTTAGCACTCACCCCTCTCCTAGAAGAATGAAATATTTTGAGAAAATATTAAAAAGGCAGAATATTATACTTCTCTGGATGGGAAATGGAGAAACATCCGCTTGGAAAGCAGCCCCCACTTTCCTTAATAGCCCTCAGCAAATTTCAGCACTTGAGAGACAAGCAGGGAGGTGGACTAGAAGACCTCCAAGGCCCCTTCCAACTCTGTTATTCTGTAATAACATCTCCAGTCCAGGTTCTAGGCACTGTCCACCTTGGCTAATGTCACCTGGTCGGCAGTATAGGTTTCCTAGTTTTCCAGAGCTGTCTGGACAAATGATGCCTGACTAGCATTTTTTTTTAAAACAACCAGCAATAATCCAATATTTGTAATTTGTGCATCAAAATGCCAAATTTATCGTATGCAGGTAGTCCTCGCTTAACCATTGTCTTATTTAGTGACCATTACAACTTGAGGTTGTAGAATAAATGAAGCTACAATGGTGCTGAAAAAGTAACTTTGCAATCAGTCCTCGCCTTTATGTCCTCTGCAGTCCCCACCCCACCCCACCCCTGGTGACATGTTTGAGATTTAGACACTTTGCAACCAGTAGAGCATCCCATAATTCTGTGATTACTATTTGCATACGTCACAGCCAGGTTCTGACAGGGTCAATGAAGAGCCTGCCAGTGAAATCACAAGTCACAGCCAGAGGATATCTCACTGAACGATTGTGAGGTGATTTGCTTAATGGCTGTGGGAGAAGTGAGGCCACAAGTTAATACAATAATACAATAGCAGAGTTGGAAGGGACCTTGGAGGTCTTCTAGTCCAACCCCCTGCCTAGGCAGGAAACCCTATACCGTTCCAGACAAATGGCTATCCAACATCTTCTTAAAGACTTCCAGTGTTGGGGCCTTCACAACTTCTGAAGGCAAGCTGTTCCACTGATTAATTGTTCTATCAGGAAGTTTTCCTCAGTTCTAAGTTGCTTCTCTCCTTGATTAGTTTCCACCCATTGCTTCTTGTTCTACCCTCAGGTGCCTTGGAGAACAGTTTGACTCCCCCCTCTTTGTGGCAACCCTTGAGATATTGGAACACTGCTATCATGTCTCCCCTAGTCCTTCTTTTCATTAAACTAGACATACCCAGTTCCTGCAACCGTTTCTCATATGTTTTAGTCTCCAGTCCCCTAATCATCTTGGTTGCTCTTCTCTGCACTCTTTCTAGAGTTTCCACGTCTTTTCTACATCGTGGCAACCATGCCAAGTCCATTGCAATCATTTTTGTGTTGCATAGCAAGAAGTTGCTGGTCCTAACTATAAGCAAGGACTACCTACATGGACTGATTTTCATATATATATTCATACACACACAAACACACACACAGAGACATGTATGTATGTATGTATGTATGTATGTATGTATGTATGTATGTATGTATTTTTTATTCAACATTTTCCAAACATTAAAATCACAAATAGCATTTTCTGAGGGGCTTGTTCTGCAGTTATTATCAAAAAAAGCAAAATTGGAGAGGAGGAAGGAAGGAAGTAGAGAAGGGAGGGAGGGAGAAAAGAAAGGGAAAACAAGGTGATGTTACAAAAGGAGAGAGGGATGGTAAATAAAGCCACGCAAACTCTATATTATAACCTATTAAATGAAATAATAAATATATAAGAATGATAAATGTAAAGAAGAATAACAATTACGTGAACGTAGTATACTTAAAATGGTATGTAAGAGAATAAAAAAATCTTTGAAATCGAAAAAGCCAAATTGGCAGTCATAACAATGGAATCAAAGCAACTTTTTTTTCCATGCACAAATTATCAACATAATCAATTCCATTTTCAATATCGCATTGGGGGGTGGGGTTCTTATGATATGCTGAATAATAAACTAACCAAATCAGTCAGACTCTGCACAATGCAAGCTAAAAAAGTATGTTGGTCTGATTAGACATGGCACCACCATATATACTTTTTAAACCAATGCTTTTCAAACTTGGCAACTTTAAGACATGTGGATTTTGGCTCCCAGGATTCCCCAGCCGGCATTCTGGGAGTTGAAGTCCAGACATTTTAAAGTTGCTAAGTTTGAAAACACTGGTCTGGACAGTGGAACTCACTGCCTCAGGAACATCTGATCCCACTCTTTCCTCTTTTAGTAAGGGTTTACGTCTCCTCATAATGTGACCACTGGAATTATTTTTTTATAGGCCAATTATTATTGACCAAAGTATTTTAAATGTTTTCTTCTTAAAGAAAAAAAAAAGAAAAAAAATGATCTTGTTTCTGAGGCCATGTTAAACATTATTTTCTAATGGAAAAACATAGGCAAAACGAATACTAAATACAAGGATCAACTTATATGACTGTATTTTCACTGGCCCGTCACATTTGTGAGTCAGGATGTTCGTAACACGGGTCACCCACGAGATTGCCCCAATGTTATGACCTTTCTTATGGTGGTTATTAAGCAAATGCTGTGGTTGTTAAGCAAACACCACGGTCATTAAGTGAACCAATCACATGACTGTGGATAACCTCAAACGGCCATAAATGTGGTCACATGACCACGGGGTGGGGGTTGGGGGGGCGGCCTACAACCATCAGAACTGCAGACACGGGTTGTAAATATCCCGGAAGAGGTCCACATGATTTTGAATAGTCACTGAGCAAACCGTCATAAATGGAGGATTAGCTATATTAAAGTTTTGATCCTTTTTTCTCGAAAAGATTCAGGCAGGGACTTTCCCAGCCCCATCTAAAGGGGTCAGGAATCTCCTTTACATAAAGTGGGGCCTTTTTTAATTTTTTGGCAGGCCTGTATCGCTTCCTTGAGGCATAAACAAGGAAAGGAGAGAAAGAGCTGTCAACAAATCAATCTGCTTGAGTTTCATTTATTAAATTAAATTTAAAGTTAGAGCTGAGATGAGCAAATGTGTGCAGTTTCTCCAGAGAGTTTGCAAAGGGTTTCTTTCCTGCCAGTGTAAACTTTTTTTTCAAAGAATTTTTTATGTTTTTGTTCTCTTACTTATCATTTTAAGTATACTACATTCACATAATTGTTATTCTTCTTTACATTTATCATTCTTATAAATTTATTATTTCATTTAATAGGTTATAATATACAGTTTGAGTTGCTTTGTTTACCATCCCTTCCTCGTAACACTATCTTGTTTTCCCTTTCTTTTCTCTCTCTCCCTCCCTTCTCTACTTTCTTCCTTCCTCCTCTCCTTCCCCTTCCTTCTTCCCTTCCCTTTCTCCTCCTCCTACTCTTCCCCTTCCTACCCTTTCTCCTTCTCTTCCTCTCCCTTCCATCCTCCTCTCCTCTCCTCCTCCTTCTCCCCCCCCATCTTCCTTTCATTCTTGCCTCTTCTCTGCTAGTATAAACTTTTGTTGCCGTTTTTTAATCCCCACTAAGCTCTCTGACCGAAATAAAACCAGCAGATTAAGTCTTCCCTCCTGCAATAATTCTTGGAGGTGCCACTTCCTTGTCCTTCTTCCGTCCAAAATAAATTCTCCAGATGTTGCAATCTAATCAAGAGAAACCTGACTCCTTCATTAAGAAACCTGCCCTACAATGCTGTTATTCACTTCGCCCCGGCCAGACTCCAGTAGCAAAACAAAGGAGCAGGCTAGGCAATGATTTCTTTGATGCAATTTTATCCAGGCAGGCACGTGGATGGGATAACATCTTGGGCAATCCTGATGGCAGAAATGGAAAAGATCTGTTGCCATCCTGTTGTGACTCGGCAGAAGTTTGCTGTGAGTTGAGTCGGGATGCAGGAATAACAATGCAGCTGGGGCTTGTTAGTGTCGTCTGCTGGAGATAAAAGGACTGATGGTGACACGCCCTGGTTGCAGAAGTCAACGTTCATCGTTCGTTCGTGGGTCGTCGTTCGTGTATGGAGAATTCAGTTCCGTTCCTGTTTGAGTTTGTGAGACACTTGGATAAGTGATTTTGCTTCTTGAAAACTTGGTGCTGTAAGAGTTTTGTTTCTGCATTCTGCTGTGTAACCCTTGTTTGAAAGAGACTTTATCTAGGTTTATTTTGGGCTCGCAGCCAGCGTGAGCCAAGTCTGATAAAGTTATTTCCTTTTAAGTCTGTCTGACTGTCGTCTGTTAACGAGCAAAGAAGGGGGGGGGGTCAGAACACCAACCCATTGATAGAATTGCATTGCAATTTGCATTTGCATGTTGTTTGTTTGTTTGTATCCTGTCTTTATTGTTGTGGCAAATAACACAAGGCATGGGACATATCTAATGCTCCTTCCTCCTCCTATTTTCCTCACAACAACAACAACCCTGGGAGGTGGGTTGGGCTGAGAGAGAGTGACTGGCCCAAAGTCACCCAGCCGGCTTTCATGCCTATGGTAGGGCTAGAACTCACCATCTCCTGGTGATAGGTGTAAAGTCATGCACCTGGCTTTCATTGTTAAGGTAGGACTAGAATTCACCCTCTTATTCTAGCCTGATGCTTCAACCACTAGAACGAAGTGGCTTTCCCCCAAATTCTCTGTTAAAAGCACATACTAATCTTATGACCGTCACTGATGACAGTTGCATCATATGGTTTATACTGATTGTATTTTGGGAGTATGATCATCACATCAACTTGTTGCTTGCATGGATGCTGAGAGCTTATGCACCGGAAATAAATTCCTTGTGTGTCCAGTCACACTTGGCCAATAAAGAATTCTACTCTGCTCTGCTATGCTATGCTATGCTCTACTCTGCCCTACCCTATTCCAAGGAAGAGACTGCATTCACACTCCTGGGCTGCATCAACAGGAATAGTATTAAGATGTTCAGTGGTGTTTATTATTACTACTATTCTGTACTGGAGACAAATTCCTTGTGTGTCCAATCACACTTGGCTAATAAAGAATTCTATTCTATTCTATTCTATTCTATTCTATTCTATTCTATTCTATTCCACCCCACCCCACCCCACCCCACCCCACCCCACTCTACATTGAAGCTCCAGTCATCAAATATCCCTCTTACCGTTTCTAGACAGCAAATATTTTCTCATTTTAGTCTAAAGTAGCAGCTTTTTGCAGGATTGCCAAGAATTGCACCATGTCTCTCTAAATTTCGGAGCGCACTAACTCTAGCATGTTCTAAGGGTCTCCCCACAGCAGTCCTGTAGCGCTGATATAAAAAAAGTCCCAGGCGAGCTGAGATTGTGCCCGCTGTGGGCCATGGACCATTGAAACGACAGCCCATGTCCTGTTATATTATATCCTCCGTAATTATTCACAGACTCATTTTATAACTCACTACCTGCTATAATATCTGAGAATTTCTGATTTCTTTTATGTATAGCTGTTACTATGGGCTCAATATGATACAGTTTCTCTGAATGGAGGTAAATTCCTCTGTACTGTCTCAAAATTCAGCTGCTCATCTATGATCTCATCACTAGCAGTATAGACTACTACTACATCCTGTTCTGATTTATTCTGTCCATCCATCCATCCATCCATCCATCCATCCATCCATCCATCCATCCATCTATCTATCTATCTATCTATCTATCTATCATCTTATTTATCACATCTCTCTCTCTCTCTCTCCCTCTCTCTCTCTCTCTCGCTATCTATCTATCTATCTATCTATCTATCTATCTATCTATCTATCTATCTATCTATCTATCTATCTAATCTCTAATTTATCTGTCTATCATCTATCATCTTATTTATCACATCTATCTATCTATCTATCTATCTATCTATCTATCTATCTATCTATCTATCTATCTATCTATCTATCTATCATCTATCTATCTATCTATCTATCTATCTATCTATCTATCTATCTATCTATCATCTATCTAACTATCTATCTATCTATCTATCTATCTATCTATATATCATCTATCTATCTATCTATCTATCTATCTATCTATCAATCAATCTATCTATCATCTATCTATCTATCTATCTATCTATCATCTATCTATCTATCTATATATCTATCTATATATCATCTATCTATCTATCTATCTATCTATCTATCTATCTATCTATCTATCTATCTATATATCATCTATCTATCTATCTATCTATCTATCTATCTATCTATCAATCTATCTATCATCTATCTATCTATCTATCATCTATCTATCTATCTATCTATCTATCTATCTATCTATCTATATATCATCTATCTATCTATCTATCTATCTATCTATCTATCATCTATCTATCTATCTATCTATCTATCTATCTATCTATCATCTTATTTATCACATCTCTCTCTCTCTCCCTCTCTCTCGCTATCTATATCTATCTATCATCTATCTATCTATCTATCTATCTATCTATCTATCTATCTATCTATCTATCTATCTAATCTCTAATTTATCTGTCTATCATCTATCATCTTATTTATCACATCTATCTATCTATCTATCTATCTATCTATCTATCTATCTATCTATCTATCTATCTATCATCTATCTATCTATCATTTATCTATCTATCTATCTATCTATCTATCTATCTATCTATCTATCTATCTATCTATATATCATCTATCTATCTATCTATCTATCTATCTATCTATCATCTTATTTATCACATCTATCTATCTATCTATCTATCTATCTATCTATCTATCTATCTATCTATCTATCTATCTATCTATCATCTATCTATCTATCTATCATCTATATATCTATCTATCTATCTATATATCATCTATCTATCTATCTATCTATCTATCTATCATCTATCTATCTATCTATCTATCTATCTATCTATCTATCTATCTATCTATCTATCTATCATCTTATTTATCACATCTCTCTCTCTCCCTCTCTCTCTCTCTCGCTATCTATCTATCTATCTATCTATCTATCTATCTATCTATCTATCTAATCTCTAATTTATCTGTCTATCATCTATCATCTTATTTATCACATCTATCTATCTATCTATCTATCTATCTATCTATCTATCTATCTATCTATCTATCTATCTATCTATCTATCTATCTATCATCTATCTATCTATCTATCATCTATATATCTATCTATCTATCTATATATCATCTATCTATCTATCTATCTATCTATCTATCTATCATCTATCTATCTATCTATCTATCTATCTATCTATCTATCTATCTATCTATCTATCTATCATCTTATTTATCACATCTCTCTCTCTCCCTCTCTCTCTCTCTCGCTATCTATCTATCTATCTATCTATCTATCTATCTATCTATCTATCTATCTATCTATCTAATCTCTAATTTATCTGTCTATCATCTATCATCTTATTTATCACATCTATCTATCTATCTATCTATCTATCTATCTATCTATCTATCTATCTATCTATCATCTATCTATCTATCATCTATCTATCTATCTATCTATCTATCTATCTATCTATCTATCATCTATCTATCTATCTATCTATCTATCTATCTATCTATCTATCTATCTATCTATCTATCTATCTATCTATCTATCTATCTATCATCTTATTTATCACATCTATCTATCTATCTATCTATCTATCTATCTATCTATCTATCTATCTATCTATCTATCTATCTATCTATCTATCTATCTATCATCTATCTATCTATCTATCTATCTATCTATCTATCTATTATCTATCATCTATCATCTACCTACCTACCTACCTACCTACCTACCTACCTACCTACCTACCTACCTACCTACCTACCTATATCTAATCTATCTATCTTTTAATTTTTAATTCTGGTCTGTGACCGTAACAAAAGCTTGATTGATTGATTGCGTCACCTCCTGCCCACAGGTCACTTTTAGTTGACATGATTGATTTTCGGTTATAAGAGGGATATTTTTGCTTATTTCATTATTCAATTTTCTCCTGCTGATTTCTGCATCTTAGCTTGTTACTGAATGGTCAAGGCAAGCCCTTGCTTTTGGACAGCTGTATTCGTACTTGACTTCCATCAGGCATGGCTCAAAGTTGAGACCACAATCCATCTCAGATGACGAGCCTCCAAATGTCAATCGTTAGGTTTCTGAAATGGCATGGGGGTCTTTTGCTTGAGCAGGGGGTTGGACTAGGAGACCTCCAAGGTCCCTTCTGAGTCAGTTATTGTGTTAATTATTGGGGAGGAATAAATGAACTATCATATTGTTGTTCTTTTGACCCTGCAGGTTGGTTGGTGAAATCCTTCAACGAGCCGCATGGCACCAGCGAGGCTTTTCCAAATGTAAGAAAACAACTTTATTCGGAAATGAAGGCAGAAAATATCCAGGACTTCCTACGGTAAGTCTGCTGTTATGGCCACCTACTGCTGGGTTTCTTTTATTCTGTAGGTTTTGGAAAACAATCTGGGGTGGGCTGATCATACACACACACACACTCACACTTTGCCTGATATATGTGTGTGTGTGTGTGTGTGTGTGTGTGTGTGTAAGTGCATGTATATGTATGTGTATGCACACAGCAGTGGTGGGTTGCCAATGTTTTTACTACCGGTTCGGGCGCATTCCTGTGTGCTGCTTTGCATCTGGGCTGGTGGGCCGCCGGTGGCCGGTGGGCAGAGCCTCCTGCCACTGCTACTACCGGTTCGCCCAATCCGGCCTGAACCAGGAGCAACCCACCTCAGGTACACACATACACACACACACACACACACACACACACACACACACACACACATTATATTAACATCTATGTGAAGGACTGTCGTAAAATGGGGCAAATCTCACTTAACTACTTCGCTTAACAACAGAAAGTTTGAACTCAGTTGTAATCATAAGTCAAGGACTGTGTGTGTGTGTGTGTGTGTACATACACATACATATATGTACACATACACACGTAGTCCTCGACTTATTTTCAGGGAAATAGTGTGTGTGTGTGTGTTTGTAGATTTTCACAGATGTAGGTATGCTGGTGTTGTTGTATTCGGGTCTTTTCCCATATATGTAAGTGTTATGTCAAAGCACCCGGTGTGCCCAAATATGGGAGGGAGCATACTGCTTCCCTTTGGCCTTTCAACTCCACCCTAGGAGCCTTCCAGGCAGGAAACCATTTTTGTGTTGCATTTGTGCTGATAAATAAATAAAGGGAGACTAGTATAGATCTTTTCAAGCTATTTAGCTCTCATCAGCTAGCCATAACCTTACTGCGATTCAAACCTGGGCTGTTTTTGAATCATTTCCTTGGCTCAGCTGATAAAAAAGGAGGAGAACTTGTGGCTTAGAGGCTAATACAACTGCCTAACATGTAAAAACAGCCCAGGTTCGAATCCCAGTAAGGGTATGGCTAGCTGATGAGAGCTAAATAGCTTGAAATAGATCTATACTAGTCTCCCTTTATTTATTTATCAGCACAAATGCAGTGTGTGTGTGTGTGTGTTTGCGTGTATGTATGTACATACATACATACATACATACATACATACATACATACACACACACACACACTCACACACACACTCACACATACACACATAATTTTCTGATGCCTTATTTAAACCAGGATTTGTGTTCGTATGTATAACATCTTTTTATCAGTGTTATATACCAGTGATTGCATGACCTCTTTAGATGCTAAGTATACTAAATAAATGAAAGAAAAAACAGAAACCACCCCATTTCTGGGCTCAGCTCGGCTTCCGTCCTGAGGTGCTCTGCTTTATCTAGCTCCTTCACCAGCTTCCCACACGTGGCCGGAACAGAGCAGAACCTTCGCTTGGCCAAGCAGATCCAGAGCCAGTGGAAGGATTTTGGCTTGGATACGGCAGAACTGGTCCATTATGACGTCCTCCTTTCTTACCCAAATCAAAGCTCTCCCAACTATGTCTCCATTACCGACGAGGGCGGAAAAGAGGTATGGAAAGCAGGATGTTCCTTCTTCTGTGGGGGAGACCCCTCGGGGGGGGGGGAACGGGGGAAGATTGTCTGGGGAAAACCCACAGCAAAACCAAGGATTCCTCTAGACCAGGGGTGTCAAACTTCATTTCATTGAGGACTGCATCAGGGTTGTGTTTGATCTCCAAGGGGGTGGGGGTTGGAATGGGCATGGCCGGGGTGGCCGTGGCCAGCTTGACATCACTGAAGTGGTGGGTTGCAGGCGATTTTGCAGTAACCTTCCCCAGGAGTGGGGAGGGAATGGAGATTTTACAGTATCCTTCCCCTGCCATGCCCACCAAGCCACACCCACCAAGCCACACCCATGGAACAGGTAGTAAAATGTTTTGAATCCCACCACTGATACTTCAGCAAAAAAGGATACCAAATTTGTATATGGCAGTTATATAACCACTTGGAAATGTGATTGAATTGCAGAAGCACCTTCTGACTTCATCACTTCAGATCAGATCTCCATAATCTACATCCACAAGTTCTACGTTTCTAAGTGAAATTTGAGAATCAAAATGGGAATCTTAAAAAGAATCGTAATTTTAGGAGCCTGCCAAATCTTTAACCTAATCAGGCTGTCATTTCAGCTTTCTAATGAAACTTCTGTCTTTTCTTCTGAGTAGATTTTCAACTCATCGTTGTTTGAACCCGCTCCTGAAGGTTATGCAAATACTTCTGGAGTGCTACCTCCGTATAATGCTTTCTCAGCGCAGGGTGAGCCACAGGTAAGGACTTGAACAATTTGGCTTGTGTGAAATTGATTACAGTGGTACCTTGGCACTCCACTCCTTTGAAATTCATTAAATTTTGTCCTCAACATAGTTTGATGTGAAAGTTTTCTCCTGGTACTTGTTGTTTGTTTAGTATTTGAGGCATAAGCTGCTTTGTAATTCACTACACCAGGGGTGTCAAACTCAATTTCGTTGAGAGCCGCATCAGGGCTGTGATTGACTTTGGGGGAGTGGGGTTGGGCAAGCATGGTCAACTGGGCAGGTATAGCCAGCTTGACGCCACTCACTTGGTGTGACTGATTGGGTGGGCATGGCCAGCTTGATGCTACTCCCCAAACTGCTTGCATGTTTCCTCTTCGCATTGGTTAGACTGGGGCGAAGCCACGCTGACCCGATGTTTCCCCTTTGCATTGGGTAGACTGGGCTGAAGTGATGCAGGCCAGCCCCTTACATTTTCCAGGACAGCCCCATGGGCCTGATCCGACCACTTCACAGGCCAGATACAGCCCGCGGGCCTTGTATTTGACACCCCTGTGCAGAGGTGGGTTCCTACCAGTTCGCGCCTATTCGGTAGAATTGTCAAATCTACCAAACCAGTTAGAAGAGGTTCCACCAGTGGACCTGGAAAGCAGGCCACATCTACAGAAGGAGTTCCAAATTTTTTTTAAACCCACTACTGGTCCTTGGATATGATTATTCTACACTATCATGCTCCTATTTATAAAACTCAGTGCCTCTGCGAAAGGTAAGGAGGACTACTGCGTTTGTGGTGCAATCAGAACATTGCGTGTGTGGAAGTTGTTTTAACGCAAACCAAAGATGCCTTTTAAAAAACAAGTTTACATCATATTCTTGTGCGTGCCAGTGCTGTGTGTGAGGTAATTTAAGGTGGTTCTGACAAGTGTCGTCGGCATCTTCACATCTGGTCACATGGGCGGCAAGCCACTCCCATCCGGTCACATGGGTGGCAAGCCACTCCCACAAAGGAGACCACACCCACAGAATAGGTTCGAACAATTTTTGAAACCCACCACTGCCCCTGCACTACATTATTCCTTATGGGAAAAATTGTTTGGTACTCGCTGTTTTTGGTACTAATCGTACCTCCCGGAACCAATTAATGCTGAGTACCGAAGTATCACTGTACCTTGAGATGTGATGCCAGTTTTCAAAATGGCAACTGGTCTTTCTTTACTTTTCTTGAAGACCTTTCAGTTCTCATCTAAGAAGCTTCTTCAGTTCTAGCTCACTGCTGTGTAATAGAAAGGACTTACAGTATTTGTAGCCAGACAATCATTAGCATTCTGAAGGTCACTGAAACCATCTGGGGTTAATAAAGATAAGTCATCATCTTTCTCTGAAGATGAGTCATCTCAGGAAACCACAATACTCAACACTCCATTGTTACGTTCTAAGTATCCTGTTTTCCTAACCGGAAAATAGGATGATTTTTCAGGATGCTCGTAATATAAGACTTACCCTCAAAATAATCTCCAGTTAAGATTGTCAGCCAGATGGATACGTTTACTACCGTATTTCCCCGAAAATGAGACGTAACCAGAACATAAGCCCTAACGCATCTTTTGGAGCTAAAAAAATAATATAAGACCCAGTCTTATTTTCAGGGAAACACGGTATGTCTATGGCAGAGGTCAGCAACCTTAAATACTAAGGTCCTAACCGGAAGCCCCCTGGTCAATTCTGGAGACAACCAGAAGTCTGGTTTCTCCACCATAGAGTCTCCTCCTAGCGCGGTATCCTTTTTCCTCTCCCTACCCTAACTGAAAGCTCTATCAATTGTGGAACTGATCAGAAAACCCTTGCCATAGAGTCTCCTTTTGGCGCTCCCTGATTCCCCCTCCTCCAAACCAGAAGCTCCTCTCAAAATTGTGGTGCCAACTGGCAACAGGGAGCTACAGCAGAGGGTTGAAAGAGCCACATGCAGCTCCAGAGCCGCAGTTTGCTGAGCCCTGGTCTATGGGGCCAGCGCTTAAATTTCCTGCAAATAAAGCCGTTTGTAATATTGCCAACTTTCAATAAACCATTTCAGTTAAAAAAAAAACAAGATGGGCCTGAAGGAGGAAGCAAATGTGGGTTTATGGGGATGTTTGCAGTTGTGGGCATCGTGCTGGAGATCCTGAACATAGATAGATGTTCAGGAAACAGTTCTCGGCATAAGTGAAACAGATTCCATGTGTAGTAGTAAATTGAATAAAATTAACAGTACCAGACCAAAAAAATCTGTTTTTGTTTCCATCCTGAAAAGGCCAATCTGGTGTATGTCAATTATGGCCGCACGGAAGATTTTTTCAAGTTGGAGAGAGAAATGGGAATAAACTGTACAGGAAAGATTCTTATTGCCCGATATGGAAAAATATTCAGAGGAAACAAAGTAAGTTATCAACAGCTTTATTTTCATTCTTTCAGACCTGCTGTCTTATGGTTTCTCGGTGGCAATCAATCCTACCAAAAGAAATATTTTTAATGTCTGTGTTAGGGCTTTCTTTAAATACTGCACATATGTTTCTTTAAAAGCAACAATTAATTAATTGGATGCAGGATTTTTCAAAACTTGGGCGGTAGAAACCTCAAATACAATTCAGTCATTTGTGGTGGAATGTTTGGTGAGAGTCCAGTTGGTGTTTTGCAAACTGTGGGAGCCAAGCCTTTATGTTAAGGTTGCGAGGAGCAAATTGTTCTCGGAACCTTGGTTTAGCACAGTGTTTCTCAACCTTGGTGACTTTAAATCTGACTGGGGGACTTTAAAGCTGGCTGGGGGATTCTGGGAGTTGAAGTCCACAGGACTTAAAGTCACCAAGGTTGAGAAACACTGGTTTAGCATGTCGCCCAGAATAATGTTGTTTTGATTACCAGCTGATAATTGGGCTCCCTTTATGAATCCACCCAACCTAATCTTAATTTCTTATTTGTGGACTTCTAGTCAGCATTCCTGTCTACCAGATTTTCTTGCTACACATGCACACAAACATATAGAAGGAGAGAGAGGTAGGAAAAGAGAGGAGAGGGGAGAAGGAGAGGGGAGAAGGAGAGGGGTAGAGGGAGGGAGAAGGACAGGGACAGGGAGGGAGATGCCGAGGGAGAGACAGGGAAGGGGGGAGGGAGAAAGGAAGAGTTGAAAGTTATTGGATTTTCTATTTAATCTTTTTTAACTTTTGTCATATGTGTTTTTATGTTGTACGCCGCCCTGAGTCCTTTGGGAGAAGGGCGGCATATAAGTTCAATAAAACCAAACCAAACCAAGAGGGAGGGAGAGCTGAAGAGGGATAGGGATAGGGAGAGAGGGGTGGGAGTGAGTGAGAGAGAGTGATAGACAGACAGAGAGAAACAGAGAGAGAGACAGGTAGAAAGAGAGAGAGAGATAGAGAGTGTGAGAGAGAGAAAAACAGAGAGAGAGAGAGGTAGAAAGAGAGAGAGAAAGAGAGAGAGAGAGAAGTAGAAAGAGAGAGAGAAAGAGAGACAGAAAGAGACAGAAAGAGAAACAGAGACAGAGAGAAAGAGAGACAGAGACAGAGATTCACAGAGAGAGACAGGTAGAAAGAGAGAGAGAGAAAGAGAGAACAAGAGAGAGAGAGAGAGAGAGAAACAGAGAGAGAGGTAGAAAGAGAGAGACAGAGAAAGAGAGAATGAGAGAGAAAGAGAGAGAGAGAGAGGAACACACACAGACAGACAGACAGACAGAAAGAGAGACAGAGAGAAAGAGAGACAAAGAGAAACAGACAGAGAGAGAGACAGAGACAGAGAGACAGGTAGAAAGAGAGACAGACAGAGAAAGAGAACAAGAGAGAGAGAGACAGAGAGAGAGAGAGAAACAGAGAGAGAGAGGTAGAAAGAGATAGAGAGGTAGAAAGAGAGAGACAGAGAAAGAGAGACAGAGAAAGAGAGACAGAAAGAGAGAGACAGAGAGACACACAGAAAGAGATTGCTCTGGCCTAAGAGACCAACTATATTTAATCTCTCCTCTTAATTTTCTCTTACACCACAAGTTGGCCATTTGTGGTCCTGTTGAGCGCATTGCACTAATCCAGATTAGAAGAATGGGTACAATTAGGAAACAAAATGGATCTGCGCAAAGACCTTCCCAAGAGGAAGCTGTGAATCTAGGATACTTAATCCTCATTCTGACTGAGGGGGTGCTGGCAAACATTCACCAACATACAGTCTTCAAAGGCAGCCCCGTGTCGAGTGCATTGTAGTAGTCCAGACATGTAACCATGAAGGCAGGACTTATTTTGTTGGAGTAAATATGGGAAGGCCTCTGATACCTACCCTGTTTCCCGGATAATAAGCCCTCCCCAAAAATATTGCAACACAGCAGCAGCCATGAGGTGACCATGCTCGCCGTCCCCTGCACCTTAAAAATAATAATACCTCCCTGAAAATGAGGCCAAATGCTTATTTTGGGAGTCAAAAGAAAATAAGACCCTATCTTATTTTCGGGGAAACACAGTATATATCCAGTAACCCTTGGAGTCCATCTTAATACAATACAATAGCAGAGTTGGAAGGGACCTTGGAGGTCTTCTAGTCCAACCCGCTGCCTAGGCAGGAAACCTTATACCATTTCAGACAAATGGCTATCCAACATCTTCTTAAAGACTTCCAGTGTTGGGGCTTTCACAACTTCTGGAGGCAAGCGGTTCCACTGATTAATTGTTCTAACTGTCAGGCAATTTCTAAGTTGCTTCTCTCTTTGATACGTTTCCACCCATTGCTTCTTGTCCTGCCCTCAGATGCCTTGGAGAATAGCTTGACTCCCTCTTCTTTGTGGCAGCCCCTGAGATATTGGAACACTGCTATCATGTCTCCCCTACTCCTTCTTCCCATTAAAGTAGACATACCCAGTTCCTGCAACCGTTCTTCATATGCTTTAGTCTCCAGTCCCCTCATCATCTTTGTTGCTCTAATCTTGCTCTTAATCTTATTCCCATTAATGCTACCTCAGAAACTCAAGAGGACACAGGACTGTTTTGCTCCTTAACAGTTGATTTTTCTGCAGGTTAAAAATGCCATGTTGGCAGGAGCGAAAGGAATTATCCTTTACTCTGATCCTGCAGATTATTGTGCACCTGGGATCAAACCCTACCCAGATGGCTGGAATCTTCCTGGACAGGGGGTTCAGCGTGGAAATGTGTTAAATCTCAACGGGGCAGGAGATCCTCTCACTCCAGGCTATCCAGCCACAGGTCAGTGTCCACAAGCCCAAGACTGACCCCCTTTGGGTAGGAGAAAACATCACTTTTTGATATAATGTTTGCTTTTCATATATATTTTTTGGAGTATAAGACGCACCCTTTTCCCTCAAAAAAGAGGGTGAAAATCTGGGTGCGTCTTATACACTGAAACCCCGCACCCTTTGAAAAAAAATGCTCCTGGGGGCGACAAAAATGAGCAAAAAACAGAGCGTTTTTGCTCATTTGTGCCCCCCGCAGCCCCCAGAAGCACTCTACAAGCCTCTCAAAGCCTCTGCATGGCCCCCTTTTATTTTTTGCAAAAAACGGCCCGTTTTTGTGAAAAATTGGCTGTTTTTTGCTCATTTTTGCCCCTCCCCAGCTCCTAGGAGCATTTTGCAGGCCTCTCAAACTCTCTGCATGCCCTGTTTTTCACAAAAATAATGAGGCATGCAGAAGGTTTGGGAGGCCTGCAGTGTGCAAAACCTTTTTTAAAAAAATTACCTCTTCAAAATCATGATGCATCTTATACTCCAGTGTGTCTTATAGTCCGAAAAATATGGTAGATAGTCCTCAATTTATGATGCAATTGAGCCTAACATTTCTGTTGTTAAGTGAGACAGCAGTTAAGTGACTTTTACCATAATTTTATGATAATTCTCGCCCCAGTTGTTGAGTGAATCGTTGCCGTTGTTAAGTAACTCAGTTGTTAAGTGAATCTGGGTTCCCCATTGGCTCTGCTTGTCAGAAGGTCGCAAAAGGGGATGACATGACCCCGGGACACTGTAACCGTCATAAATATGAACCAGTTGCCATGCATCTGAATTTGACCATGTGACCATGGAGAGACTACAATGGTTGTAAGTGTGAAAAATGGCCATAAGTCACTTTTTCCAGTGGTGGTATAACTTCAAATAGTCACTAAATGAACTGTTGTAAGTTAAGGACTACCTGTAATAGCTGTCATTTACAAGTTTTGGACATTTCAGATGAAATTGGAAAATATTTACTCTAAGCTCCTCAAAAAAATATGGATACACTCTTTTTGTACAGATAAGTATATTGGGGGATGCTACCAAGGGTTGAAAAAAAACTGCAACACCAGTATGCAAATATTAATAGGCATTTTTCAGTGGCAAATTAATGTGAAGCCACAGAGCTGCAAATCAATGTTTTTACTGTTGGAAGTTTAGCAACACAATCTAAACACCTCTGCAGATCACAAAATAGACCAGAGCAGAGCAGAGCAGCAGAGCATGGAATGGAATGGAATATAGAACGTAGAATATAAAATGGAATAGATTATACACTATATTGCCAAAAGTATTCGCTCACCTGCCTTTACTCGCATATGAACTTACTGTAAGCAACATCCCATTCCTAATCCATAGGGTTCAATATGACGTCGGTCCACCCTTTGCAGCTATCACAGCTTCAACTCTTCTGGGAAGGCTGTCCACAAGGTTCAGGAGTGTGTTTATGGGGATTTTTGACCATTCTGCCAGAAGCTCATTTGTGAGGTCACACACTGATGTTGGATGAGTTTACGTGGCCTCCCACTTCGTGGCTGAGTTGCTGTCATTCCCAAACACTTCCACGTTCTTATAATACAGCTGACAGTTGACTGTGGAATATTTAGGAGTGAGGAAATTTCACGACTGGATTTGTTGCACAGGTGGTATCCTATCACAGTTCCACGCTGGAATTTACTGAGCTCCTGAGAGCGACCCATTCTTTCCCAAATGTTTGTAAAAACAGTCTGCATGCCTTGGTACTTGATTTTATACACCTGTGGCCATGGAAGTGATTGGAACACCTGATTCTGATTATTTGGATGTGTGAGCGAATACGTTTGGCAATATAGTGTAGAATATAGAATACAGAATACAGAATAAATACAGAATACAGAATAAATACAGAATATAGAATGCAGAATACAGAATGAATACAGAATACAGAATGAATGCAGAATACAGAATAAATACAGAATACAGAATAAATACAGAATACAGAATAAATACAAAATACAGAATACACAATAAATACAGAATAAATACAGAATACAGAATAAATACAGAATACAGAATAAATACAGAATACAGAATAAATACAGAATACAGAATAAATACAGAATACAGAATAAATACAGAATACAGAATAAATACAGAATATAGAATGCAGAATACAGAATGAATACAGAATACAGAATGAATGCAGAATACAGAATGAATGTAGAATACAGAATAAATACAGAATACACAATACACAATAAATACAGAATAAATACAGAATGCAGAATAAATACAGAATACAGAATACAGAATAAATACAGAATACAAAACGGAACGGAACAGAACACAACAGAATTCTTTACTGGCCATGTGTAAATGAAAACTGTACAGATAGTCCTTGACTTAAGAACCACAACTGAGACCAGAATTTCTGTTGCTAAGCAAGGCAGTTGTTATGTGAGTTACGCCTGATTTTGTGACCTTTTCTACCACGGTTGTTCAACTGAATCACTGCCGTTAAGTGAATCACATAGTGGACAAGAGAATCCAGCTTCCCCCCCACCAACTTTGCTCATCAGAATCCAGCTGGGAAGTGGATCACCTGACCCTGAACGTTGCAACCAGCTGCCAAAGCCCTGAATTTTGATCACGCGACCACGGAGATGCTGCAGCAAATTGTACATACAAGGACAGGTTCATAAGTCACTTTTTTCCCCCCAGTGCCTTTGAAACTTCGCATGGTTGTCAACGAACGGTTGCAAATCATAGAGTACGTAGTGCTAACCCTGATTCCATGTGTTCATATCCTCCTCGTCTCAGAGTTTCTTTCGTTCTTTTCAGACTACATGTTCAGACTTGAAGTTAGTGACGGAGTGGGAATCCCCACCATTCCAGTGCACCCTATTAGTTACCACGATGCTGAAGTTTTATTAAGGTATGCAGATAAATTACGTTTGGTACTTACAAGAACTGAAAAAGGGTTGCTGGTTTTTAAAAAAATCCATGCCTATTTCTTGACCGGGCTCAACTTAAAGGACTGACACCCGTCTTGAAAGCTTCCGCAACCAAGAAGTGGGTTTGGTGTAATGGTAAATGGTGCTGGACAAAGAAACCAGGAGACTGTGAGTTCTAGTCTTCCCTAAAGCGCGGAAGTGACTTTGGAAGAGTCACTCATTCTCAACAGGTTATCCTTGATTTACGACAATAATTGAGCCCCAAATTTCGATTGCTAAGTGAGACAGTTCACAGGGTTGCTTTTGTGATATAAACGATTGATTGATTGATTGATTGATTGATGGTATTGGACCTGGGTACTTGAGAGACCACCTCCTGCCAGTTACCTCCCAAAGACCCATTAGATCACACAGACTAGGCCTCCTCCGGATTCCATCTGCCGGCCAATGTCGGCTGGCGACTCCTCGGGGGAGGGCCTTCTCTGTGGCTGCTCCGGCCCTCTGGAACGATCTCCCCGTGGAGATCCGGACCCTTACTACCCTTCCGGCCTTCCGCAAAGCAGTTAAGACCTGGCTGTTCCGGCAGGCCTGGGGCTGTTGAACTATCCAGCCCCATTCGAGGTTATGGCTGTTGTAGAATTTTAAATTGTTGTTTTTATTTTATTTATTTTTTTGTATCCCCTCCCTTTTTTATTGTGAGCCGCCCTTGTCTCTCGGGAATAGGGCGGCATACAAACTCAATAAAACTGAAACTGAAACTGATTGATTGATTAGCTTTAGGAGTCACCAGACTCCAGAAAAACTCTGGGCAGCATATATTTAAAACAGAGCCAGTTTGTTCCAGGGGTTAAGGTACTAAACTAGAAAGTGGGAGACTGTGAGTTCTAGTCCAGGGCTTGTTCAAAACTGGGGCAAGGGAGAGATGGGCATCCATGCATGCATGAAGCTCCACTCATGTGAGAGGTGGAGAAGCGAGTAGAGAGTGCTTGAGTGGGGGGGGGGAGTGCAAACCTCCACGCATGCAAGTGGAGGGTGCTCTCCCTCGCACAAAGGGAGCAGTGTGTGTATGCGTGTGCCCTGCTAAGTCGCAAGCCCCCTCCTACACTGGTCCGGGCCACCAAGCTGGAAAGACTGGGGATCCCTGTTGTAGTTCCACCTTAGCTATGAAAGCCAGTAGGGTAACTACTTGGTCTCAACCTAACTCACCTCCCTTCATAAGGTGGTTGTTGTGGAGAAAATAGGAGAAGGAAGTAGTGTGGGATATGTTAATTGCCTTGTGTTGTTTGTAAAAATAATAAAGGCCATGCAGAGGTGGATTTCGCATACTTTTACCACCGGTTCTCCACACGGCTTGCATGCATGCAAGTGACTTAGAAAACATGGCTAAATAGGACGGCAGAGAGCCGGAGCGGGTGGGCAGGGGGTTGCATAAGATCGCCACTTCCGGTTCGCCCGAATCGGTCCAAACCGGCTGAATGCCACCACTGAAGGTGGGATGTCGAGAGTAAATGTTTCCCTTGTCCAGTTGTGCGTGACCCAACATAGCCCAAAGATGCTTCCCGTGATCATGTGGCCAGCATAACTATATCCCCAGAATGGTGTTACTTTCCCATGGAAGTGGTACCTATTTACTCCAGTGGTGAAATTCAAATTATTTACTACCAGTTCTGTGGGTGTGGTTTGGTAGGCGTGGTGTGGCTTGGTGGGTGTGGCAGGGGAAGGATACTGCAAAATCTCCATTCCCACCCCACTCTGGAGCCAGCCAGAAGTGGCATTTGCCGGTTCTCTGAACCACTCAAAATTTCCGCTACCGATTCTATGAACCACTCAAAATCTCCGCTACCGGTTCTCCAGAATCTGTCAGAACCTGCTGGATTTCACCCCCTGATCTACTCGCATTTGCATGCTTTTGAACTGCTCCATGGGCAGGAGCTAGAGCAAGGAACGGGAGCTCACTCTGTTGCGCGATGCTCGGGTTTCAAACTTGAGCTATCAGCTTTTTTTTTTTCAAATAGAATTTATTTTTATTTTCAAAACAAACACAACACATAAAATCTTCCTTCTTTACATACTGTAGAAAGTGTATCAGTTGGTTACAAAAAGTTTTCGTGCATCTCTTCCACAGTTATCAAGCATAATTCATATTAACTCAAGTATTTTAACTCAAATATTTATACATGTTACCCTTATACCTCCATTTTTATTTGACTATAATTATTTAAACGTCCTTCATCATAAAATATACCGAGATTTAATACATAACCACATACTGGCATTTCATTTAATATTTCTAAAATCCTCCAATAACACTGAATCCTTATGTCCCTATTCTAGCTAAACATCCATAATATTTAATAACAGACTTTTCTAATCCTCCCTTTCCAAATTGCTGTTGGCAATTTTCATCTAGTTTCCTTATATTATACTCATACATATATATAGGTTGTCATCATTATCCCTCCTTTATTTGACTATATCCTATATCATAACATTTTTCCCCTAATAATCAAAACTTAACTGTATCTAACTTAATTCTTTTTTTATTAACTTTTGAATATAATCCAAAAGAATTTCTAATCTTCCTTTCATGGGTACCATTCAATATTCATATCCAATTATTACTTATCATAACACTACACATTGTATACATTATTATCATTATCGATTATTTATTTAATTATATCTATTATTACTAAATTTCACTAAGTTTAACTAGTTTTAAGTTATGAGCTGTCATCTTTCTGTCTGACAAGCTCAGCATCTCTAACCACTGAGCCACTGCACACTCTTGAAGGCAGGTTAAAAATAAATAAATAAAAAGCAATTGAAAGAATCTTAAGTGTCTGAACAAACTGCTCCCAGCTAGTTTTTTTTTAAAGAACATTATGAGGATGGGAGGTAAAAAGTTCTCCAAAAATGTGACAAAAGAGAAAGAAGGTTTCTTTGTTTTTTTTTCAGATTCATGGGTGGTTCTGCAGCTCCAGACAAGACTTGGAAAGGAAACCTCAACGTATCCTATAATGTCGGGCCTGGATTTTTAGATCAATACTCCACAAGGTTAGTTCTAACATTTTTTTTAAAAAATCATTTTGCTTCAATTCCCATCCAAACTGCGTGAATCCACTTAAAGCTGTTTTCATTTTCTGAAAAACCATTGTCTGTCTTAGGGGCTGGATGAATACAAGCAGTCCTCAACTTACGACCAGAATGGAGCCCAAACGTTCATAAGAGCAATAGCACTTAGACTGCTTTTACAGCCCTCTCTAAGCGGTTTACAGAGTCAGCCTCTGGCCCCCAACAATCGGGGTCCTCATTTCACCCACCTCGGAAGGATGGAAGGCTGAGTCAACCTTGCGCCTGTTGAGATTCGAAAAGTGCCGAACTGCAGCTGCAGTCAGCTGAAGTAGCCTGCAGTACTGCACTCTAACCACTGCGCCACCATGGCTACATACAGAAAGTACCAGGACCAGTTGCAAGTCACTTCAAAAAGTTACTAAACATACGGTTGTAAGCAGTGGTGGGATCTAAATAATCCCTATTTAAATAATCTAGCAACCGGTTCTCTGCCCTAATGACCAGCTCGGTGGTCATGTGACGGGTGGGCGTGGCCAACTCCACTCACATCAATGGGCGCTTCGCCTTAGCTGTCACAATGGAATAAGGGTTAACCGGAGAGGCGGTTTCTGTAAGCAGGGCAATAAAGATGAGGCTAGAAACAATGCCAGAATGTTTCCTTCCTGCCTTCCTTACAGGATTAGCCCTGTAAAGTGGGGAAAAAGCAAAAGGAGATTTCTTCCAACAACCGGTTCTCCCAACTGCTTAGAAAGTTAACAACCGGTTCTCCCAAATAGGTGCAAACCGGCTGAATCCCACCACTGGTTGTATGTTAAGAATGACCAGTACTTATTGAACTTTGCTACACAAGGTTTACACGTTGCTATCAACTAGGTAGCTAAATTGGTGGCTCTAGAACATTTGCTATGCATGCAGGTCTCAGGAAATCCGCATACTTTCCAAAAGAGATAACAACTGCAGAAATTAGAGCTGGCAGGATTAAATTACCTGTATTGGTGCCAGTAATTGAGGGTTCATAGGTGAAAACGATTTGAGGTTGTTTCGTTGCTTGGATAGTCAGTTTTGATTTGAGAACTAACCACTTGAATTCTGGACAAGCACTACTTTGGAGTTACGTGAGCTACATGTTAGCTTCTAATGCCAATTGTGAATTCAGAATAAGAAGATATTGTTGTAGTGCTGAAGTGATATCTTTAGCATGCTGGTACATTGGTGCTGCTGCCAGACACGTTGCTATGTTAATAAAGATTGTGGGAACTTATATATCACCTCCATCTTTTATTGCAAGAAGGTTGATTATGCAATGTCCATTGTTCTAGCTTGTCCAATTAAGAAGGAAGCTCTTTCGTTTACTTTTTTTTAAAGCACTTCTTTTTTAAAGCTCATTTTTTCTGTTCTTTCCCTTCCTATAGTTTGCAAACCCAGAAACAACTCCTCCTCCTCCTTCTATAGCAGAATTAGAAGAGACCTTGGAGGTCTCCTAGTCCAACCCCTGCTCAGGCAGGAAACCCTATGCCATTTCAGACAAATGGCTATCCAGCATCTTCTTAAAGACTCCCAGTGTTGGGGGCATTTACAACCTCTGGAGGCATGCTGTCACTTGGTTAATTGTTCTCACTGCCAGGAAATTTCTCCTTAGTTCTAGGTTTCTCCTTCTTCTCTCTCTTCCTTCTCTTCTCTCCTCCTCTCCTCCTCTCCTCCTCCTCCTCCTCTCCTCCTCCTCCTCCTCCTCCTCCTCCTCCTCTATTTCTTCATCTCCTCCTCCTTCCACCATGATTGGTCAAACTTTCTTCCTTCCTCTTCCTCTCCTCCTCCTCCTCCTCCCTCCTCCTCCTCCCCTCTCTTCTCCTCCTCCCTCCTTCCTCTCCTCCTCCTCCTCCTCCTCCTCCTCCTCCTTCCTCTCCTCCTCCTCCTCCTCCTCCTCCTCCTCCTCCTCCTCCTCCTCCTCCTCCTCCTCCTCCTTCTACTCCTCCTCCCCCCTTCCCCTCCTTCTTCTCACCCTCTTCCTCATCCCCGCTCTTCCTCCTTTGTTACTACAATACATTTGCAACCTTCTGACAAGCAAAGTCAACGGGGAAGCCAGATTCATTTAACCAATCATGTTACAAAGCTAACAATTTCAGTGATTCACTTAACAAGGCTGCGGGTTGCATAAAATGGGGCAGAATTCCCTTAATAAATGTTTCACTTACAAAACAAAACATTGATCTCAATTGTGGTCATAAGTCAAGGAACTGCCTATATTGAAGCTTTTGAACTTTGATGCTGGAGAAGACTCTAGAGAATTGCATGGACAGCCAACCAACAAACCGATGGATTAGAGCCGAGGTGGCGCAGTGGTTAGGGTGCAGTACTGCAGGCCACTTCAGCTGACTGTTATTTGCAGTTCAGCGGTTCTAATCTCACCGGCTCAAGGTTGACTCAGCCTTCCATCCTTCCGAGGTGGGTGAAATGAGGACCCAGACTGTGGGGGTGATATGCTGACTCTGTAAACCGCTTAGAGACGGCTGAAAGCCCTATGAAGCAGTATATAAGTCTAACTGCTAACTGCTGCTATTATCCAACAAATCAGAACCAAGGCTTTTGACTTGAGGCACAAATGACCAAACTCAAATTATCCTACTTTGGTTATACTATGGAAAGAACTAACACTCTGGAAAAGGCTCTGCGAACCGGTAGTTTAAAAAAAGCTTCCAAAAATCACGCGGCTCACAGCTGATCTACGCAATCGTCGGAAGTTTTTCCTCCCCCCTTTTTAAAGCATTTTTTTCCTGCCAGTTTGGGCAAATAGGCAGGAAAAAAAATGCTTTAAAAAGTTTTTTAAAAAAGCTTCTAATGATCGTATAGATCAGCTGTGAGCCACGTGATTTTTGGAAGCTTTTTTCTTTTTTGCTTTTTAAAGGATTTTATTTCTGCCTATTTGCCCGAACCGGCAGGAAAAAAAATAATTTAAAAAGGGAAGAAAAAAATGTTCCATGACAATCAGATGTGCATGTGATCGTGGGAACGTTTCCCCCCCCCCCCCCAAGCCACTTTTTAAAGAATTTTTTTACTATTTATTCGCCTGAACCGGTAGTAGAAAAATGTTTTAAAAAGTGGGGAAAAAGATTAAGATTAAGATTTAATTTATTTGTATGCCGCCCTTCTCCGGGAGGGACTCAGGGCGGCGAACAACTCAGAAGGGGAAAAGGGGATACAAACACAATACACGTAATTAAAATACACAAGAGTCATACAGCCATACAGGTCGAGAGGGGAGGGGAACTCATCAAGCCCAGGCCTGCCGGCACAGGCAGGTTTTGACGGCTTTCCGGAAGGCCTGGAGAGGGGTGAAGTCCGAATCTCCGCGGGGAGTTCATTCCAAAGGGCCGGAGCTGCCACAGAGAAGGCCCTCCCCCGGGTAGTAGCCAGATGGCATTGGCTGGTAGACGGAACCCGGAGGAGGCCGACCCTGTGCGATCTAACGGGTCTGTGGGAGGTAATTGGTTCCCACAATCACACATCACAGCTGAACCTTATTTTTTACTGCTTAAAGCATTTTTTACTACCGCTTCGGGCGAATAGGTAGTAAAAATGCTTTAGAAATTAAAAAAAGTTGGCCATGCCCACCCAGTCACATGACATCCCCCCTCCCCCTCACCAAGCCACTCCCAGAGAACCGGTGGCAATTTTTTTTTTACATTTCACCACTGCACACAGTCAGTAACAATCCCTCAGTTACAAGGGGAAGCATAGAAATAAATGGCCTTTGCACAAGAGACAAGTACATATATACTGATTATTTTACAACGTAGCCTAGAGTAGAAATCAACCCAATGATGACTTAAATTGAAATAAATGTGGCCATAACTGTGTGGAAGAAACATAGGCTCACATATTTATTACCTATTCACACAATTTGTCCTTGCTGCAAAAAGCTGAATTCTCGAGTGGGCACAGCAACATATAGTAATACAATAAAACATGCTTAAGGATCAAAGCAGTTCCAACCCCTCTCCCCAAAATACATTAAGATACAAATCATTCACGATATTTTACCAGTTTCTCTGTTTCCTTAGGCTCTTGGGAGCAACTCAATCTTTTAACAATTGTGAAAAAGCTATAAA
Organism: Thamnophis sirtalis; assembly: GCF_051295495.1. NCBI lineage: Eukaryota > Metazoa > Chordata > Lepidosauria > Squamata > Natricidae > Thamnophis > Thamnophis sirtalis. Next base: position 9,759,863 of record NW_028261388.1, read on the forward strand.
ATGAGGATGTCAGGGTGTCTAAAATGAAGAAATATTGGAGGTACTCCAAAGCAATTTTCTTTATTGTTCCTCATTTGTAGGGGTTCTTCACCTACAGACAGAAATCTTGCCAAACTAAAACACTTGTATCAATAAAATATATACTCTAAGAACTATTAGGGAAGAGCTGTCTTCACTCTCTTAGATATCACGGGCCATCTGTCAGAGTTTATTGCAGAAAAAATCAAACCTAGAAAGCACACACAGATAACTGGATTCATTAACTTCTTTATTTACATACTAACAGATGAATAAATGTACAATACAGGGACGCAGTGGCTCAGTGGCTAAGACGCTGAGCTTGTCAATCAGTTCGGCAGTTCGAATCTCTAGCGCCGCGTAATGGAGTGAGCTCCCGTTACTTGTCCCGGCTTCTGCCAAACTAGCAGTTCGAAAGCATGTAAAAATGCAAGTAGAAAAATAGGAACCATCTTTGGTGGGAAGGTAACAGCATTCCGGGCACCTTCGGTGTTTAGTCATGCTGGCCACATGACCATGGAGACATCTTTGGATAGTGCTGGCTCTTCGGCTTTGAAACGGAGATGAGCACCGCCCCCTAGAGTCGTGAATGTCTAGCGAGGGGAACCTTTACCTTTACTTTAAATGTACAAAACCAATAGTAGATTCTTTCAACGTGGTAGAGGTTACAAGAAGAACACAAACAGGAGAACAGTTTCATTTCAGAGTTCAGAGCAGGCAGAGTCTCAAGTGTCTGTTTCAATTCTTTGCACAGACTCAGAAGGTTGCAGGCTAAACCACGCCCTGGCCCCTAGCTGTTTCAGCTCCCATTGGCTGACCTTGTTGCTATGCCTATTCATTGGATGACCTTGTTACCATGTCTCTCCCAGTCATAAATATTCTAACACTATCAAATCTCCTTTCCTTCCAAGATGCAGCAGAAATTATCCTTAGATGTTCTGAGAGATAGATCCACTTTCATTCCAGAATTTATGCATAAAACTCCCTCAACCCCCAAAGGACAGGCAGTCCTTGCCTTACGACCACAATTGCCTCTTTTAATATCCCCGAAAATATTCCAATCTAGGGGGGGGAGGGGAGGGCTTCACACAGAATCTTGGTGATTTCGTGTATGTATCCTGGCAGCAAAATTCCAATTCCTCATTGCCTTTGCCGACTTCTAAACTTGCTGTCTCTCTCTCTCCTTTGGAATGCAGCCCCTCCCTAATGGGAATCCAGAGTACATTCCACTACAGTGGGCCACCTTAGTATCAGCCATTTGTTCAACAGGATGGGCATAGTCATACATACACACACACCCAAACACAATAATGTACTGTATTTCAGTTTCCCAAACTTCTCATTGAGATCTTCTGGAATCTCTAGTCATTTTTCTGAACAAATATGTTGATTCCAGCTAGGATTTGGTTATGACCAAGATTAGATATTTGTTTCCAGAAGCGGATCATTGAGTGAAGACAGAAATAACCGAAGATTTGATCCAGGGATCCATTTGAACATACAGATACAGATTAACAGAGTTGGAAGGGACCTTGTAGGCCATCTAGTCCAACCCCCTCCCCCCTGCCAAGCAGGAGACCCTACACCATTTCTGGCAAATGGAAGTCCAGTCTCTTCTTGAAAGCCTCCAGTCCCACAACTTCTGAAGGCAACTTCTGTTCCATTTGTAAATTGTTCTCAGTATCAGAAAATTTCTCCTTATTTCCAGGTTGAATCTCTCCTTGGTCAGTTTCCATCCATTATTCCTTGTCTGGCCTTCAGGTGCTTTGGAAAATAGCTTGACCCTCTCCTCTCTGTGGCTGCCCCTCAAATATTGGAAGACTGCTATCATGTCTCCTCTGGTCCTTCTCTTCACTAGACTAGCCATGCCCAGTCCCTGCAACCGTTCATCGTATGTTTTAGTCTCCAGTCCCCTAATCATCCTGGTTGCTCTTCTCTACATGCTCCTGCCTAGCCACAAGCAAATGATTGACTTTGATACACCTGTAGCAGAATTGAGTCCTTTTGCAAAACATACAAGTTGGGAATGCTTTGAGGTACTCCTGGCAGGGTTGACCTTACTAGTGTGTCACCAAATCTTTTCTTCTTCTTCTTCTTCTTCTTCTTTCTTCTCTGGCAGAAAAGTTAAGATGCACGTTTATAGCACCAGTCAGATTACCCGGATATATAATGTGATCGGAAGCATCAAAGGAGCAGTGGAGCCTGGTGAGTTTTGAATGCCGATTGCTTTATTTAAAACAGGGAATGGGCAGGTTTTGGGTAGCTGGAAACCAAGTTAAGCATGTTTTTAAGGAAGGGAAGAATTACAATGGATGGCTTAAGAAGGACGTACCCTTGTTTGTTTGTTTTGGGGGAAGGTATTGGAATTAATAGGGACGCAGTAGCTCAGTGGCTAAGATGCTGAACTTGTCGGTCAGAAAGGTCAGCAGTTTGGCGGTTCGAATCCCTAGGGCCGCGTAACGGAGTGAACTCCTGTTACTTGTCCCAGCTTCTGCCAAGCTAGCAGTTCTAAAGCACGTAAAAATGCTTCGGAAGCTGGAAATGGGGCCATGCGTGCAGAACAATTCATATTGAACTGTGCATGCATGTGCAATGTGCGTCTGGCACGAAGCACACACACGGGTACATTGTGCGTGGGTTGCGAACTGACAGTAACGCCAGCAGCAACCCACCCCTACGTATAGGGTTTCCTGCTTAAGCAGGAGGTTGGCCTAGAAGACCTCTAATGCCCCTTCCAACTCTGTTATTCTATATTCCATACTAGCTGATAACCTGGTGTTATCAGGTACCTGGTGTATTTATTTATAGGGGGAAAATGTCCGGACCAAACATAATTTCTAATGTTGGATTTTCCCCCTTACCAGAAGAAGCCCCCTTGTGGGGAACTATGAAGCTGTTACCATGGCAACTCCACTGCACTGTACAGTAGAATCCTTTTTACAGCAGTACAGTAGAAGCCATTTTAAGGCACAACAGGCTGTATCTTAACAGAACACCCCCCCCCCCCAAGGGGTATTAGGGGTGTCTTACCCCCACAGTATTTGTTTCTAAAGTCATCTGTGTACCAAGTTTGGTTGAAATTGCTCGAGCTGTTCCTGATTTATGCTGGAGCACACACATACACACAGACACACACAGCCATTTTTAATATTATATAGATTCTATTTCTGAAATAGAAAAATCTAGCAAGTTCGTACTGAATGTTAAGAAAGTGCATTGTTCTAATGCTTCCTTTTCTTAGATAGGTATGTAATTTTTGGAGGCCACCGAGATTCTTGGGTCTTTGGGGGAATTGACCCCACCACAGGAGCTGCTGTCCTTCAAGAGGTTGCTCGCAGCTTTGGCAAGATGATGAAGAAGGGTAAGACTAATAGACGGAAAAATTGGGAACCCAAAGCAGAGATGGAATGTGCTGGGATTTAAATGTCAACATGTGTTTGAAGTAGATTCTAAGCTACCTTGATCCTTTGCTCAATAGATGTAGCAGGTAAGTAAAAGTAACAAACAAATCAAACTCCTCTTCCAAAGATAAAGGTGTCGTGGCCTGCCAGCAACCAGCAGAGCTGGTAGCAGAGTCGGACAGTGAGGAGGTTGAGGAGGAACCTGGGCCAGTCCTGGGGGTTGAGGAAAGCTCAGATGAGGGCTCTGTGTCGGAGGCAGAGAGGGAGTTAGACAGCAGTGAGGCAGAAGAACAGCTGGAGCCTATTCCCAGTGTGCGCCTGCGCAGACCTGCCAGAAGAACAACTAAAAAGCAGGGTCGCCTTGGGAGTAAAGCCACTCCTTGGAGGTGATTGGCCCCTCCCATAGGAAACAAAAGAGGAGCTAATGGGGAGGGGGCTTTTGCAGGAAACAATTCATTCATTCGGTCATGTCAAGAGTGGAAAGTTCTGTTTGTAACTATAAGAGAGACTCTGCCATGTTTTGCCTTGCCCTGCATTTGGAAACTAGTTATCTGGCAGCTCTCCAAACGAGATAAGGTTCGTGTTGATAAATATTCCTCTGAAAGACTGTTTGCTAAGCCTGCTGACTGTGAATGAAAGGAGTTCACAGTCATGTAAATAAAAGGGGTTTTGCCAGGAGTAAGACTCTGCTTCTTGATTTTTAAGGAAGCCTGGATCGGAACAAAAGGAAAGCACAAAATATATTTCATATTGAGCAGCTTAAACCTCCTTTGTCATGCTAAATATTATTCATTTGCTTCCTTTTTAAACTCACTCAAGCTGATTTATCCATAGACATTGATAGGTTTGCATCTTCAGCCATCGACGGGGTAAAGAATCAAGTTTTTCCTGTGATCTTAATTTCATTTTGTGTAGGTTGGAGACCAAGAAGAACAATCATTTTTGCCAGCTGGGATGCAGAAGAATTTGGATTATTGGGCTCCACAGAGTGGGCAGAGGTGAGTGAAGGACTCTGTAAAATTGTATTATTTACCCACAGGTTGTCCTCGACTTATGACCACTGAAAAAAGTGGGTTATGGCTGGTACTCACAGAATAGAATAGAGGAGAGTGGAGTGGAGTGGCATGGAATGGAATGGGGTAGGGGAGGGGAGGATAGGGGAGGGGAGAAGGGAAGGGAAGAGAAGACAGAGTAGAGTATAGTTGAGTTGTGTTGAGTTTATTTGGCCAAGAGAGATTAGAAACCCAAGCAATTTATCTCTGATGCATAAGCTCTCTGTATATGCAAAGCAACGGAATAATGGCAATCATAATAATATTGATGTCAATAAGAGAGGGGAGTAAGAAGGATAATAAGAAGGATAAATAGTAAGGCTACAGCCATACTGTAGTGCAGTGGTTAGAATGCAGTACTGCAGGATACTTCTGCTGATTGCTGGCTGCCAGCAATTGGGCAGTTCGATTCTCACTGGCAGAAGGCAGCCTTCCATCCTCCGAGCTCAGTAAAATGAGGACCCAGATTGCTGGCAGCAATATCTAAACCACTTAGAGAAGACTGTAAAGCACTATGAAGCAGTATATAACTCTAAGTGCTATTGCTATATGCTGCTTCACAGTGCTTTACAGCATTCTTTTAAGCAGTTTACAGAGTCAGCTTATTGCCCCCAACTCTCTGGGTCCTCATTTTACTGACCTTGGAAGGATGGAAGGCTAAGTCAACCTTGAGCACATCGGGATCGAACTCTGGACTGTGGGCAGAGTTAGCCTGCAATGCTGCATTCTAACCAGTGTGCCACCAAGGGCACAGCATCATTGGTACATCAGGGCTGAAGAGTGTTTGACCACACAGAAAATGCTGAATTTTAATTCCCGGCTTCCATTGGCGGTGGCAACGGGAGCTTCTGGGAATTATAGTTCAGCCACTTTTGGAAAGTTGCCAGTTTCCCACTTTTCATTTAGATGCTATTCATGATCGATCATAATGGGCATAATGGGGTCTTCCGGGTGGTGACGTCACTGTGCCTAGAGTGGGGTAAGGGAGCTCCTCTAACCCCTAGCTCTAATTTCTTCGTTTGGGCTCATTTTTGGAGCACTGCTGATCCCGAAGAGACCAGCAGATCAAAGGGGATATTCTGCAGACGCCGGGGTGGTAAGGCAAATCCCCCGGCAGATAGGAGAAACCCCCCTAAGCGGACGAAGAAATATCCTACCATCTGGTTAGGACTGAGCAATGGCGGCCGCATAGAAGGAAGAAACAGAAATAGAAGCAGACGAATTCATTTATTTTTTTATTTTTATGTTTTTGCAATTGCAGGAGAACAGCAAACTTCTTCAGACACGGGCTGTGGCTTACATCAACACCGATTCTTCCATTGAAGGTGAATATCTGGTAGACTAGAACTGATGACGTTATCTAGGGAGGGTAATGAAATGTCTGCAAGAAAACAATCAAACTCAGAGGGCACCAAGGATCCCTCACAGTTGTGAATATCCCTTACAGAGGTGGGTTGCTACCGGTTCGTTCCGGTTTGGGCGAACCAGTAGTGGAAATTGCAACTGGGTCGCTGAACCGGTAAGGATGGCAGGCTGGCCACGCCCTGTACAGGTTACCTGGTTTGGTCGCTGCAGCATGCTTTTTTTGGGACATTTTTAATGTTCTTTGCATGCTCAGACCTATTTACAGTCAACTGTGCATGTGCGCGGAGTGTGCACGCAAATCGCGCAAATGCTGAACCAGCGATAACACCGGCAATAACCCACAGACAGATTGACAACATCCAGACCTCAGCCCCCCACACCTTATAAGTAAGATAATAAGAACCTTGTCCTGATCTTAAATCTGAAATTTATTTATTTTTTTGACTGAAATGCCCCTCTTTTTTGGGAAGAAGGAATGCTATTGGAATCATTTCTCTTCCAGCAAAATGAGGGTTAGCAAATGTAAAACAGATTTTAAAAAATGGGCAATTCATTTTTAGCACTGTCTTGGAACAACATCCTAGCAACAGATGCTCGTTTTAAAAATAGGTTATTATTATCCATTCGAGTACAGTCTCCTTCAAGTTGAGCCCAATGTTTGGTGATTTGGTAGACTCTATCCATGCAGTTTTCTTGGCATTAGTGGGGAAAGCTATGCCTTCTTTCTCGATTTTCTAAAAAAACCTTTCTATCTATCCTCAAGTCCTTGGATTTCCTGGTAGTTTTCCATCCAGATCCCAACCAAGTGAGGCAGTGGTGGGATTCAAATTTTTTTACTACCGGGTCCATGGGTGTGGCTTGATGGGTGTGGCATGATTTGGTGAGCGTGGCTTGGTGGGCATGGCAGGGGAAGGATGCTGCAAAATCCCCATTCCCTCCCGATCAGCTGGGACTCAGGAGGCAGAGAATTGATGGGGGCGGGGCCAGTCAGAGGTGGTATTTACCGGTTCTCTGGACTACTCAAAATTTCTGCTACTGGTTCTCCACAACTGGTCAGAACCTGTTGAATACCACCTCTGAAGTGAGGTCTGACTTAACTTCTGAACTCCAACAAGATTGATTAAGTGCTGCAAGTTTCTTAAGACACTGATGTTAACAGAATGACAGAGTTGGAAGGGACCTTGGAGGTCTTCTAGTCCAACCCCTCACCCAAGCAAGAGACCCTGTATCATTTCAGACAAGTGGCTGTCCAGTTTCTTCTTAAAAACCTCCAGTGTTGGAGCATCCACAATTTCTGAAGGCAAACCCTCCACTGGTTAATTTTTCTAACTGTCAGGAAATTTGTCCTTAGTTCTAGGTTGCTTCTCTCCTTGATTAGTGTTATAATTATTATTGTTTAATGATGGTGGTATTACAAACTTAAATAGGATCATGTTTACTGTATACATCGGGGGTGTCAAACTTGATTTCATTGAGGGCCACATCAAGGTTGTGTTTGTCCTCGGTGGGGGCGGAGGGTAGCCAGGATGGGTGTGGCCAGCTCAACAGCACTCATGGGGGGGGGGCACTTCTGGTGGTCAAGTCCTAAGGCAGGATTTCCCTCAGACTCTCCTTCTCTCTCCTTATAACCTACCTTCTTTTCTTCCTTCCTCCCTCGCTCCCTTCCCTCCCTCCCTCCCTTGCTCCCTTCCTTTCTTCCCTCCCTTTCTCCCTCCTTCCCTTCCCTCCCTCCCTCCCTCCCTCCCTCCCTTCCTTCCTTCCAGTGGTGGGTTTCAAAAATTATTCAAACCTACTCTGTGGGTGTGGCCTCCTTTGTGGGAGTGGCTTGCTGCCCATGTGACCGGATGGGAGTGGCTTGCCGCCCATGTGACCGGATATGAAGATGCCGACGACACTTGTCAGAACCACCTTAAATTACCTCACACACAGCACTGGCATGCATAAGAATATGATGTAAACTTGTTTTTTAAAAGGCATCTTTGGTTTGCGTTAAAACAACTTCAACACACGCAATGTTCTGATTGCACCACAAACGCAGTAGTCATCCTTACCTTTCACAGAGGAACTGAGTTTTATAAATAGGAGCATGATAGTGTAGAATAATCATATCGAAGGACCAGTGGTGGGTTTCAAAAATTTTTGGAACCTCTTCTGTAGGTGTGGCCTGCTTTCCGGGTCCACTGGTGGAACCTCTTCTAACCGGTTCGGTAGATTTGACGAACCGGTTCTACCGAATAGGTGCGAACTGGTAGGAACCCACCTCTGCTACCATCCCTTCCCTTCCCTTCCCTCCCTCCCTCCTTCCCGAGCTCTGTTTTCACTGGCAGAGGCATCGCAACCCAGTCCTTTGCTATTTCCAGGGTGGCCTCATGGGCCAGATCTAAACACCCCATGGTCCCAATTCAGTCTGTGGGCCTTGAGTTTGACACCCCTGGTGTAGGTAGTCCTTGATTTACAACTGCTCACTTAGGAAACCTTTCAAACGTTCGACAGATCCTCTTGGGGGGTGGGTACTAACAACTTGGATTCGAAGTTCTGACAATCAGACTTCTGCACAGTCACATGACCGCACTTCAGGTGCTCAGCAACTGAGCTGCATGCATGGCCGTTTGTAGTCTCCCACAGTTACATGCTAGCAATATTGGGCCCAAACTGAACCATTGATTCACTGAACGACTGAGGAATATGCTTAGCCACCACAGCAAAAAAGTCACAAAATTACGAACTTCGTGACTTAGAACTCTAATGGGCAGGCTCCATTATAGTCATAACTCAAGGACTACCTGTACTGAAATCTTTGAAAAGATGCCTAATAATTCAATCCATAGGGTTAAAAAAAGGGGAAAAAAGTTTCCCTGTCAGTCATGCTGAATTCTAGGGCATGAGGCTCATCTCTGAGGGAGCCGGCATTGTTTGATAAGCAATTTCCATGGTCACGTGGCCAGCATGGTTATATGCCAGAGGCACGCAGAATGCTGTTTACCTTCCCACCAAAGTGGTACCTATTTATCTACTCGCATTTGCATGCTTTAAAAAAAAGTCTTTCATTGGGCACAATGAGAATCGATCTGCTGAAGAAAGCTCCACCTTGGCGACAAGAAAGGCATCCGGCCATTATAACATTCTGCTAGCTCCATTCAGTTGGCCAGACTCCACCCCTCAAGGGATTAAAAGAGCCGAGGTGGCGCAGTGGTTAAATGCAGCACTGCAGGCTACTTTAGCTGACTGCAGTTCTGCAGTTCGGCTGTTCAAATCTCACCGGCTCAAGGTTGACTCAGCCTTCCATCCTTCCGAGGTGGGTGAAATGAGGACCCAGACTGTGAGGGCGATATGCTGACTCTGTACACCGCTTAGAGAGGGCTGAAAGCCCTATGAAGCGGTATATAAGTCTGCTATTGCTATTCAAAGGAGATGATGATGATGATGATGATGATGATGATGATGATGATGATGATGATATGATTTGCATACTTTCAAACTACTAGGTGGGCAGGAGCCTGAGCAAGGAACGGGAGCTCAACCATTTAAGCGGCACTTGGGTCCTGAACCTGGCCTGTTAGCTCTTCAGCTTACAAGCTCAGGGTCTTTAACCACTGAGCCATCACACACACACCCTCTGTTGGAGCGCCTTCCCTCTGGAATGAGCTGCCCCCGGAGCTTCGTATAATTCCCGATCTCCGGTCCTTCCGACACGCCCTAAAAAGTTGGCTTTTCCAGCAAGCCAGCCTGGCCTGAACAAAACAAAACAAATTATTGATCATTGTTAATTTTAATTCAATTTTTTTTAAAAAAATGTTATTGTTAATTCTAATTGGGATTGTTTGGGATATTCTATTTAATTTTTTAAAAAAACTTTTGTATTATGTGTTTCTTTTAATGTTGTACGCCGCCCTGAGTCCTTGGGAGAAGGGCGGCATATAAATCTAATAAACCTAAACCTAAACCCTCAATCCGTAAGGAATCATTTTTATTTAGACATCTCAATGAATTTTAGAGCATATTCCAGAACTGCGTCTGTGTGAAAACTACGTTCCGGTTATCCAAGAGCAGAAATAATGTTATGGGTTGGTTTAGAAGAGAAGAGATGTTGGTATTTTCTCTTTGTGTGTGTTTGTGTGTGTCAAGGGATGTCAATTACACAGTCTCCCAGGAGTTGTTTTATGGTTGTGCATGATATGTACAGTATGTAAGTATCTTTCTGTTTACATGTAAGCTGTCAGAAGTTGTATGCCTTGACTCATCTCAAGAGGAGGGAAAATTCCCCGGAGTGCACGAAAGGAGAAAGTTTGCGCCTGTAGATAAATTCAGCTTGAAGTAGAGGAGGCTATGCTTTAATTTTTTTTTTTTAAAAAAAGGGGTGTTTTTGAGAGGGAGCTGTGAACGTTGATTCAAAACAATTTCTGTGTTTGCGTTGCAGGCAACTACACTTTGAGGGTTGATTGTACTCCTCTTCTGAACCAGTTGGTGTATAATTTGACAAAAGAGGTATAGTTGGACAATGCACAGCATGGGGAAAACATTTGGCTTTGAGCCAGGAAGGAAAGCGCCAGCAATTACAGTTCTTCTTCTATCAAATAGCCATGATTCAGCAGAACCAACATCCATAGAATTAGGTTATTCTGGCATGCAGTGGAAATCAAACTCAGGCAGGGCAAGTACAGGAAGGCCAGTTCACATTTCTGCCCTCCTCCTCCTCCCCCCTCTTCCTTCTCCTTCTCTTCTTCCTCCTCCTCTTCCTTCTCCCCTCCTCCCCCTCTTCCTCCTCCTCCAGACGTGGTATTCAGCAGGTTCTGACCAGTTCTGGAGAACTGGTAGTGGAACTTTTGAGTAATTTGGAGAACTGGTAAATACCACCTCTGGCTGGCCCCGCCCCCATCTATTTTCTGCCTCCCGAGTCCCAGCTGATCGGGAGGAAATGGGGATTTTGTAGTAACTTACCCCTGGAGTAGGGAGGGAATGGAGATTTTACAGGTTCCTTGCCCTGGAGTGGGGAGGGAATGGAGATTATATAGTATCCTTCCCCTGCCACACACACCAAGCCATGCCCATCAAGCCATCCCCACAGAACCAGTAGTAAATTTTTATGAATCTCACCACTGCTTGTTTTATCAACTTATAGTTCAGTTTGTATCTCAGAAGAATGTCTTGATTTTGCTGGGTCAGCATTCAAACCAAGTAACGAATCAACCAACTTGGATCTAGAGCCAAGAGCCAAGGTGGCGCAGTGGTTAAATGCAGCACTGCAGGCTACTGCTAGATCAGCAGTTCAGCGGTTCAAATCTCACCGGCTCAGGGTTGACTCAGCCTTCCATCCTTCCGAGGTGGGTAAAATGAGGACCCAGATTGTTGGGGGCAATATGCTGACTCTCTGTAAACCGCTTAGAGAGGGCTGAAAGCCCTATGAAGCGGTATATAAGTCTACTGCTATTGCTATTGCTATCTAGAGCATTCAAAATGCTTAAAGAAGCAGCAATATGGGTGATAGATCACATTTCCTTTCCTACACAGGTCTCAAGTCCTGATGAAGGCTATGAAGGAAAATCTCTCTATGAGAGTTGGCTTGAGAAGGATCCTTCCAGTGAAACCAACCAGCGACCCAGGTTAGATATGTTCTAATCTACATTTTATTAGCATGCCTGCCCTTTGCACACATGGTAGAACTGCTATAGCATGGGTCCTCAAATTACGGCCTGGGGGCTCGATGCGGCCAGAGAGTGATGTTCTTGATGATGATAATGATAACATGTGTGCATAGTCCTCAACTTACAATCATTCATTTAGTGACCATTTGAAGTTACAACAGCACTAAAAAAAAAGTTACTGCTTGACCAGTCCTCACACTTACAATTGTCACAGCATAGTTACATGACCAAAATTTGAGCGCTTGGAAACTGGCATGTGTTTACAATGGTTGTAGCGATCGCAACAGACTTATACAGGCTAATCCTTAAAATGTGACCACGACTGAGCCCCAAATTTCTCTTGCCAAGTGCCAAATGTTTGTGGGAATAAAACCTAGAACTGAGGAGAACTTTTGCCGAAAAGTTATGGAGGCGTAATCGCACATTCCCCTCAGAATTTTGAATTATTGTGATGCAATTTTGATCTGAAACTGTATCTTGTAAACTGGAGCCAATTAATACTGAGGACTTAATTTTCCTTTATCAGTGACCCAATTCTGGTAAAATTAAGCCTCTTTCATTTCAAAGGCTTTCTCCTTGTAGACCACTGGCTTCTGACGTTTCTTCTGACTCTGGTTATTTCTTGATATTGCTTTAAATTCATGCCACTTCCCCGGAATTCAGGTGTCCACATTTTGAAGTGGAAACCAACAACATAAAAAAAGTACTAAATGTTGCAAGAAGATTGAATCTTGAATTCTCCCCTTCCTTCTCCTATCTGGCCAGGATCAACAAGCTTGGATCGGGCAGTGATTTTGAAGCTTTCTTTCAAAGATTAGGGATTGCGTCTGGGAGAGTCCGCTACACTAAGAACTGGGTAAGATGAACTGTTCACCAACCAGCTTTTGGAAAGAGCAATCCATATATTAATTTTATTCCGTGAATCTATTTCTTAGCTGCCCGAATCACCGAAGCCACTCTAAGTGATATTCAGGGAGTAGAGATTGAAAACAGAAATGTAGTAACATAAAGCAGCAAGTGTGTCAAAAGACATTGGGGAAGAAGGATTCCATAAAACCGTAAGAACTGAGGAGAAATTTCCTGACAGAACAACTACTGTATTTTTCGGAGTGTAAGATGCACTTTTTTCCTCCTAAAATTTGGGTGCGGCTTATACTCCAAATGTAGCTTTTTCGAAACTTTTTTTCCAGCCCTAATGAGGCGCTAACAAGTGAAGCGATCTTCCATGCTTTGCCTGCTGTTCCCTCCGATGATCAGCTGTGCTTTAGAAGCTGTTTTTCAGTCCTGACGAGGCGCTAATGAGTGAAGCGATCTTCCATGCTTTGCCTGCTTTTCTCATTCCTTCTCCTCCAATGATCAGCTGTGCTTTAGAAGCTGTTTTTCAGTCCTAACGAGGCGCTAACCAGTGAAGCAATCTTCCATGCTTTGCCTGCTTTTCTCCATTCCTTCTCCCTCCAATGATCAGCTGTGCTTTAGAAGCTGTTTTTCAGTCCTGACGAGGCGCTAATGAGTGAAGCGATCTTCCATGCTTTGCCTGTTTTTCTCATTCCTTCTCCTCCGATGATCAGCTGTGCTTTAGAAGCTGTTTTTCAGTCCTGACGAGGCGCTAATGAGTGAAGCGATCTTCCATGCTTTGCCTGCTTTTCTCATTCCTTCTCCTCCAATGATCAGCTGTGCTTTAGAAGCTGTTTTTCAGTCCTAACGAGGCGCTAACCAGTGAAGCAATCTTCCATGCTTTGCCTGCTTTTCTCCATTCCTTCTCCCTCCAATGATCAGCTGTGCTTTAGAAGCTGTTTTTCAGTCCTGACGAGGCGCTAATGAGTGAAGCGATCTTCCATGCTTTGCCTGTTTTTCTCATTCCTTCTCCTCCAATGATCAGCTGTGCTTTAGAAGGTGTTTTTCAGTCCTGACGAGGCGCTAATGAGTGAAGCGATCTTCCATGCTTTGCCTGCTTTTCTCATTCCTTCTCCTCCAATGATCAGCTGTGCTTTAGAAGCTGTTTTTCAGTCCTAATGCGGCGCTAACGAGTGAAGCGATCTTCTATGCTTTGCCTGCTTTTCTCATTGCTTCTCTCTCTGACGATCAGTTGTGCTTTAGAAGCTGTTTTTTATCTCCAACCAGGGGATAAAAAGCGTGCACACGCTCAAAACCAGCAAACTTATGTGCTGAAGCTGACCAGACTAAGGACACTAGTCAGATGAATACCTTGTAGGCAGAATCCCCCCACCCCCCTAATTTCCTCCCGAAATACTAATGTGCTTCTTATACTCTGGTGCATCTTATACTCTGAAAAATACAGTAATCAGTGGAACAGCTTGCCTTCAGAAGATACTCTATCCCTGGAGTTTTTCAAGAGGAGATTGGACAGCCATTTAACAGGAATGGTATAGGGCAGGGGTGTCAAACTCAATGCCCGTGGGCCAGATTTCGCCCGCAGTGTACCTAGATCTGGCCTCAGGACAACCCTGGAAACAGTGAAGGACCAGTCTGCAGTGCTACGGAGCTCACACATGGCCCTACCAGGCTCCATTTTCACTGGCAGAGTACTGCAGGATGTCAAGCTGGCCATGCCCACCCTAGCCACGCCTATTCAGCACCCCCCTCCAAGGTTGAACAGCGTCCTGACGCGGCCCTCAATGAAATCGAGTTTGATACCCCTGGTATAGGGTTTCCTGCTTGAAGAGGGGGTTGGACTAGAAGATCTCTAAGGTCCCTTCCAACTCTGTTGTACGACAGTCACCAAAAAGGGGTTTATCAATCACCCTGACTCAGAGCTTGGCAGAACAGCCAGGCTACTTTGGTAGGAAGGTAACAGCGTTCCGTGCACCTTCGGCATTTAATCACATGACCACGGAGACATCTTCGGACAGCGCTGGCTCTTCGGCTTTGAAATGGAGCTGAGCACCACCCCCTAGAGCCGGAAATGACTAGCACACATGCCAGGGAACCTTTACCTTTTCTTACCTGGATGGAAATTTGAAACTTTGCTGACTCATTTATTTATTTTCTTTTTGACAGAAAGTGGACAAATACAGTAATTATCCTGTGTACCACACCACCTACGAGACGTTTGAACTGGTCAAGCGGTTTTACGATCCCTCTTTCCAGAAACAGCTCACTGTGGCTCAGATACGTGCAGGCTTGGTCTATGAGCTTTCAGATTCCCCAGTTCTGCCTCTCCGCTGTCAGGATTATGCAGAAGCTTTGAGACTCTACGCCAATGAAATCTATGACCAGGCCAAGAAACACCAAGGAGAACTTGATATGTACAAAGTTTCATTTGGTAAGGTTTCTCTTGAAGGTGACTCGGAATCCATACATTTATGATTGAGCTTTCCACTCACCATCATCCGGCCCCCCAAAGACAGAATCATAGATTTCTTTTCACATATTTACTTTATCAACAAAGATGGAATACAGAACAAAAAAACAGACAGAAAGACGAACATCCAACACGAACATCCAAAAGAAAAAAAAGTTGTGTACAAAATAAGGAAAAAGATTTTTTAAAAAAACAATCCCAAAATGTCAAATAAGTCTAACGTTAAAACATAAAAAATCCACCCCAGCCGGATGTTGAAAAATAAATTAAAAATGGATAGGATAGGATGGGATGGGATAGGATAACAGAGTTGGAAGGGACCTTGGAGGTCTTCTAGTCCAACCTCCTGCTTAGGCAGGAAACCCTATTATCATAGATTTTCTTTTCTTTATGTGAAGGGTCTACAAATAGTTATATACTTTCCCATCCATAATGATTAAAAAATACTATATAAAATAAACAAATATTCCAGATGTGGGAATCTAATAAGCAAATTGACCCAACATCTAATTATATTATATACAGTATATAAAAAAATAAAGAAAACAATAGGTTAACCCAAACATTACTCTAATCTTAAAAGCCCTCTGTTAACCATCTGTTTGTCAGGCCTGCAATTATATTCCTTTTAGAATTTTGGCCTGCCACACTTTCTCTTATTTCATTATGCTGTTTTTTTTTTAGTATAGTCTATGGGAGGGGGGGAATAGAAGGAGTAGGATTGTGGAATGTATTATTTTCATTCTTTACTAGAAGCCAAGTTCATCCTTTGTCTCCACACTTTCACACCTGACCGGAAGCAGCTGGGTGGAGACGCCAGCGTGGAAGAAGAAGATTGGACCATGTGATGGACTGTGGGTGTGGGGACAAGATCATGAACTTTTAACTGGGTGGGATTCTGATGTAACTTCCAGAGTTGGAATCCCACAGCACGATGCCAACATGCCTGCCTTGTTAAATTGGAACTTTAAGCATAGTTTTGCCTTCGACTCTGATTTAATTCTGCATGGTATTTGGAACGCTGACACTGTTATTGTACTTAACACATATAAAAAGTCCACAGAATCGTAGAATCTGAAGGATTTTAAAATCCCATTTAATTCATTCCTATGTTTGGCAAAGGAAATGTGATGCAAAGGTTGCTGAGTGGGGTGAAACTCCAGAAAAATATCCCCCACTCCCATGCACGCCTATAAGAGAGGATGTAGGGCAGGGACTCAATCCATTGGCAACTCCTCCATCCTAAGCCCCCTCCCTCTTCCTTCTGGGTCATGTGACCCAGAACAGAGCTAGTTTGATGGTGTTAAAATGAGAATTCCAGAAGCTGTGCAGGGCCATTTTCTCTCTCTTGTTTAAACTAAAAAAAATCACAAAGCTTGAACCTCATTGTGAAATTTTTCTGTTCGCAGATGCCCTCTTTTCTGCCGTGAATCATTTTGCATCTGTAGCAACAGTTTTTCACCACAGGCTTTCACAACTTGACATGAATAAGTAAGTTTAATATTTCTGCAAAAGTTAATGTAACTTTATTGGCGTTATTGATCATCATTCATCTGTTCATCTTTAGGAGAAAGTTTTGCTTAGAATAGAATAGAATAACAGAGTTGGAAAGGACCTTGGAGGTGGTCTAGTCCAACCCCCTGCTTAGGCATGAAACCCTACAACAATTCAGACAAATGGTTATCCAACATCTTAAAGACTTCCAGTGTTGGGGCATTCACAACTTCTGGAGGCAAGTTGTTCCATTGATTAATTGTTCTAACTGTCAGGAAATTTCTCCTCAGTTCTAAGTTGCTTCTCTCTTGAGGATCGGAGGGAGGGTGAGATGGAAGGGAGGGAGTGTATTGGGAGAGAGGAGTGATAGAGGGGGAAGGAAAGTAGGTTAGAGGGGAATGTTGGAGGGGAGAAAGGAAAGTTGGAGGGGGGGTGAAAGAAAGGGTGTATGGAGGGTTGAAGTGGTATATTGGGTTTGTATTTTGGGGAGTATTGTTGATAAGGATGGCTGTGTTTATTGCTCAATGTTATATGGCCCCGGTTATGCACAGTATATATGTGACCGTATGAAATGAAAATGAAAATGAAATAAAACATATTTACACTAAGTTGCTTCTCTCTTGATTAGTTTCCACCCATTGCTTCTTGTTCTACACTCAGGTGCCTTGGAGAAGAGTTTGACTCCCTCTTCTTTGTGGCAACCCCTGAGATATTGGAACACAGCTATGTCACCACTGGTCCTTCTTTTCATTAAACTAGACATACCCAGTTCCTGCAACCATTCTTCATATGTTTTAGCCTCCAGGCCCCTAATCATCTTTGTTGCTCTTACTTACAACACAGTTCTTCTGCACTGCCTAACAGACTTCGACTCTCACAATTCATGCATGACTGGGGAATTCTGGGAGTTGAAGTCCACCCATCTTAAAAGTTGTCAAGGTTGAGAAACACTATCCTGAATAGTACAAGGGTGTTTGATACATTCCTCGGTCTTCTCTCTTTTACAGTCCCATTGCTGTACGGAGCATGAATGATCAGCTGATGTTTCTCGAGAGAGCTTTCATTGATCCCCTTGGCTTGCCAGGCCGACCATTCTACAGGTAAAGCATCAGAGTGCAATGAGACTTTTTGACAAATATGACTTAGTAACACTTGACTTTTTTGCACTGTCACAAGTAGTCCTCAACTTACAACTGAGTGTTTTTATTGGTAAGCAAGGTGGTGATTAAGTGAGCTACACCCCATTTTGCAATCATTTTTGCCGTGGTTGTTTAGTGAATTATGAGGTCATTAAGCGAATCCAGTTTCTCCATTGACTCTCAATCTGGGGGTCCTCATTTTACTGATCTTCGAAAGCTGATTCAACCTTGAACCGGTCAGGATCGAACTCCAGGCTGTGCGCAGAGTTAGCTTGCAATACTGCATTCGTACCACTGTACCACCGCAGCTCAAACAGCGATCACACCACTAACCAAATGCCCAAATTTTAATCGGATGATTGCAGGGAAACTGCAGTGGTCATAATGTGAGAACGGGTCATAAGTCACCCTTTTTTCAGGTGGGTTTGTAATTTCAAACAGTTGTTCATTGAATAGTTGTAAGTTGAGGACTACCTATAGTAGACTGGAGAGGTTGGGAGATGAATGAAAAAAATGCGGTTAAAGAGTTCAGCTGCTCAGGTCGTCAGTATTCAAAAGTCAACCTGCCCACAACATTTCTGCTTCAAAGAAAATGGATTTTATTGGCAGAAGAATCAGTAGTAAAACAAAAATGATTTTCCACATTCAGTTGGCAAAACATTAGTAATAGCAATAGCATTTAGACTCATATATAAAGCTTCACAGCCCTTTCTAAGTGGTTTACAGAGTCCGCATATTGCCCTCAATGATTTAGGTCCTCATTTGACTGACCTCGGAAGGATGGGAGGCTGAGTCAACCTTGAGCTGGTCAGAATTGAACTCCTGGCAGTGGGCAGTTAGCCTGAAATATGCATTCTAACCACTGGGCCACCACAGCTTCAGTAAAATATAGTCCTGTGATGGCAAACTTATGGCGCATGTGCCACAGGTGGCACGCGGAGCCATCTCTGAGGGCACGTGAGGCATTGCCCTATGTCAGCTCCCAGTACACCAACTGATTTTTGGCGTTCCAGAGGGCGCGGGGAGGCCGTTTTTGCCCTATCCAGGCTTCAGGAAAGCCTCCGGAGCCTGGGGAAGGTGGAAAATGGCCCAACGGGCCTACTGGAAGTCCAGAGGCTTCATTGAGGTTTGCATGTATATGCAGGGGAGAGCATGGGAGGGGGGGGTACATGCATGCGCGAGGCGAGGCCACTGCATTATGTGTGGGCATGTACACACACACGCTATCATGCACGCGCGCACTTCACATCCAAGAAAGCTTCTTCAGTTCTGCCAAGTTTGCACAACTTTGCTAATTATTATTTTTTGCCTCTGTCTCCTTGCTCTGCAGACACGTCGTTTTTGCTCCAAGCAGCCGCAACAAATATGCAGGCATGTCATTCCCAGGGATCTACGATGCTCTGTTTGACATAGGCAGCAGGACAGATCCACACAAAGCATGGAAGGAAGTCAAGAGACAGATCTCTATCGCAGCCTTCACTGTGCAGGCTGCTGCAGGGATTCTGGAAGAGGTTTTTTAAGACGAATGCTGTAGACCAGAAGCAGCCTATTTGATGTGCGTGGCCGAAAAATTTATATTTTGCGTGCAATTTGGCAATCCCAGCACGTCATGGTTATACTGCTTCCAATTCTGGCGATTCGAACACTGATAAAGCGGGCTTGGCAGCGGTTTCCTCTCCAAGCTAGTTTCAATTTAGTTTCTGAACATCTTGTTACCAGACTAGGTAACATCATCAGGGTTTTCTTGTCCTATTCCTCTGATTCAAGTGGGAATAAAAATTTGAAATCCTCTTTTACTCCAATACGGGTAGTTCTTAGAACGACAAGGTAGCCCTTGACTGATGACTGCTATTGGGACCAGAATTTTTGCTGCAAAATGGTTCTTGAGTATGTCATGTCCAATTTTATATTTTTGGCCAGGGTTGTTAAGCAAATCATTGCAATTTCTAAGTGAATCAAAGGATAGTTAAACAAATATGGCTCCCTGCACTGCCTTGTTTGTCAGAAACTGGCTGGGAAGGCCACAAATGATTGATTGATTTAGTTTATTTGTATGCCACCCTTCTCCAGGAGGGACTCAGGGCGGCGAACAACTCAAGGGGGGGGGAAGGGGACATAAAACACAATACACGTAATTAATATACACGAGAATCACACAGCCATACAAGTCGAGAGGGGAGGGGAACTCATCGACCCCAGGCCTGCCGGCACAGCCAGGTTTTGACGGCTTTCTGGAAGGCCTGGAGAGAGGTGAGGGTGCGAATCTCCGCAGGGAGTTCATTTCAAAGGGCCGGAGCTGCTACAGAGAAGGCCCTCCCCCGGGTGGTAGCCAGGTGGCATTGGCTGGTGGACGGAACCCGGAGGAGGCCGACCCTGTGTGATCTAACGGGTCTGTGGGAGGTAATTGGCAGCAGGCGGTCTCTCAAGTACCCAGGTCCAATACCATGAAGGGCTTTATAAGTTACGACTAGCACTTTGAAGCGTATCCGGAGACCAATCGGTAGCCAGTGCAGCTCGCGGAGGATAGGTGTAACGTGGGTGTACCGAGGTGCACCCACAATCGCTCGCGCGGCTGCATTCTGGACGAGTTGAAGTCTCCGAATACTCTTCAAAGGCTGCCCCATGTAGAGCGCATTGCAGTAGTGATGGAGATCAGAGAAACACTGCACACTGTTAATTGTTGTCAATGTGTGCCAACTGCCAAGTGCTCAAATTTGGATCACGTGATTGTGGGGATGCTGCAAAATTCATAAGTGCCAGGACTGACTGCAAATCACTTTTTTGCAGTGTTGCCGACTTTAAAAATTGCTAAATGACGGGTTGTAAGTCAAGGATTATCTGCATTTAATTGCCTAAGGCGGTCCCAAATATCTAGCTTCAACTGATCCAGCCTAGGGATGTCAACATTGCTCCATGAATGAAGTAACTGATTTCACATAGCCCATGGCTCAGTGGCGGGATTCAATTTTCTTTGCTACTGATACTGTGGATGTGCGGAAGGTTACTGCAAAATCCCCATTTCCTCCTGATCAGCTGGGACTCGGGAGGCAGACAATAGATGGGGGCGGGGCCAGTCAGAGGTGGTATTTAGGGGTTCTCCAAACTACTCAAAACATTCGCTACTGGTTCTCCAGAACTGGTCAGAACCTGCTGAATACCACCTCTGCCGTGGCTATTTTGGTGTTTTGGATTATGTACAAAATACAACCAAGCTATTTTGTTCATTGCATGAAACAAAATATGGATGTTTTTCTTCTGAACACAAATAGTGACTATAGGAACGGATGGATGGGGGGGGGGGCACACGAAACTATTGGCTGAGTGGAGGATATGGTAACATTAGAAGCAGTAGCACACGTATGGAGGGGGGAGACACTTGGAAGGGAGTGGGACATGCTATGGTGGATCATCAGTGTTGGCAGCTAAAGAGGGAAGGTCTTGGGGAAATTTGGAATGATGGATTATGCACCTCAGGAAGCTCGTGGAGGCGAGGGAAGGTGGCAGTGGCCCAAAGGTGCTTTTTCAAAAGGCAACATCCTTCAGAGTTCCTCCAAATGATACTCCTCAGATGAGTTGAGGCTACACTGCTTGTGTATAACCAGCCTCAAGAGAAAGATTAGGATGGATAGATCCTCTGTGGATGATCTTGTTTTGAGAAATATATACCTAGACTTCGCTTAAAGCAATCGCCCAGCTCTTTTAGGGTAAGTATGATAAAAGCATTCTCCGTGGGCCCTTCTGTGGTGTTCAGTTGCCAAGGGCTTTGATGGAAATAGTCAACAAACTTACACAATATAAGCCACAACACTCAACTGATTTTTTATGGATCTGAGCAAACAGGTCTTTTCACAGGGAACAAACAAACAAACGAAATATTCCCACAATTCTTCCAAAAGGGTAGAAATTAGGCACTAAACTGTTTTATTTCAAAATTTATAAAAAAAATATATCTGAAGGCATGAAATCACAAGCATCCTCCAACACAATTTAAAATGAGCATCCGTGCATGGGGGAAAACACAAACAAACAAACAAAGCATTTGAGAAACCTAGTGTTCCAGACACTCTTCTTCACTTTTCATACGCAACTGAAGTTCTTACGTATGAAAAAAGTTAACAGCCACTGATTTAAAAAATTGTCGTGCTATAATTTAAAGCAAATATTTTTATTACTACACAGGTCTCCCCCACCCCCACGACAAAAAACCCAGAAAACTAAACCGACTGTGGAAATGGTGACTTGGCTGTATAATAACTAATACAGTGATGGCGAACCTTTTCGGCTTCAAGTGACAAAACCGCAATGTGCGTGTGCCAGAGCATTGGAAACCCGAAGACCAGCTGGCCAGCATGCACATGCCTGTTTTTTGGGCGTTTTCCAATTGTTTTTTGGCCCCAAACAGCCTGAAAATGGTCCAAAAATGGTTTGAAAAAGGCTTGAAAATAGCCCAAACCAGGGTGTTTTTAGACCATTTTCCAGGCCATTTCCAGGCTGTTTTTTGGGTCATTTTCAGGCCATTTTTTCAGGCCCAAAATGGCCTGTTTCTGGTTTCCGGAAGAACAGCTGGCAACAGCATGCATGCCCACAGAGAAGGCTCTGCGTGCCCCCTCTGGCACACGTGCCATAGGTTCGCCATCACGGCACTAATATCCTAATTAAAACCTGGGTCCCAATTTAAACATGCTTTGCATTTAAGAGTGCCCATGCGTTTCATTGGAAAAGAAGGGATTCAACTATAAACATGAACACTGTGCTTGAAATGGCACAGAGTCCATTGAGCGGCTGCCCAAATGAAGACCTACAGGAGGCCTTGCAATTTAACACTCCAAACTAAATGACTGACCAGCTTTTTCTCTTGTCCAATAGCGGGGAGGTCCCCAATTGTAGACTTCCAAGTTTCAGAATTTGTAAGATTTGCAGACTTCAAGTTCTAGAATTTCCCAGGCAGCATAGCTGGCTGGCTGAGGTATTCTGAGAGTTTGAAGTCCCAACAAGCCTTAAAAGTTGCTAAAATTGAGGATCCCTGCAATAGAAGACTACAAAAATGGCAGACAAAGAACGTTGTCAAATATACAAGAATACAGTGCTGGGAAGGATTCTGTACAGTGAATCGATCCCTAAACAGGCCTCAACCACAGAAGCCTGGCGAAGCTGTTCACTGCCCCTCAAGTGCCAACAAGCTTATTTCAAGGGCAGCAAAAAGAAAAGAAAAAAGCCAGGAAAGTTACACTATTGTTAACTTCTGTGGTTAAAAACCAGACTTCCTCAAGGCAAGTGAATGAACACGCAACTAACAACCCGGGGAGTGAAAAACTGTTCTCCGAAGACGCCTGCAGCTATTGGTTTCAAGTCTTGCTGGCCGCTGTTGGCTTTGAACAAACTGACATGCAATATGAACTGCATCCAAGTGTCAGGCTAATGAAACATGACGATGCTGGGAAGTAAAATTACAATTGTTGACAAAGAGCAACCGTTTGATATTCTGAGACCAAATTGACCTCTCGTTGGAAGATAACTCCCCAGAAACTTGTAAGAAGACAATTAAGAACATCTTGGATTTGTTGCACGTTCTCCAATTTTTACATGTTATATTAAACCATGGCTTTGTTCTTGAAGAACAATTCTTTTTCCTGCTTTCAAATATCAGAAGTGTTTGTATTCACCATGCTCTACTTTGCTTGCAATTAAAATTCTGCTTGACTTGCCTTTATGCAATTTGCCGCCTTGCTCAGAGGTCAAGCCACAGGAGGCATCTATAATCACCAAAAGAATCTGCTGCGCATAACAACAGAAGTTGCCAGCGGGGTCTGTCACTCACCGAACGGCTTCTCCAGACCCCTGAATGCAGGATACTTGCATTCAAGGGTGATTGGGGTACAGTGTGGTGGCTTTTAGGCAGAAATTCAAAGAAACAGACCACCCAGATCTGAAAAGCAGATGCTACAGAGCTAATTGGAGCCCGAAGGAGAGAAGAAACAGATTCTGAAGATGTATGGTTTTATTAAGGTCTGTCTTTTAGAATAGCGTCCCCAACATTTCCTGCTGTGAGGACTGGCGGTGGCGAGGGGATAGTTTTGTCTGTGCGCATGCCAGTTGCACTAACGCAGCTTCGCCTGCTGCTTGTGGGACCAGTTTCCAACAGACCATGGCCCAGCACTGGGCTGCAGACTGGGGGATTTGGCCGTTTTCTAGTTATCTTAGAAAATTCCGTTTAAACTGTCTGAAATGCTTATTAAGAATTACAACCATGAAAGGCTGCTTCATTTTCCTCCTATAACTGCCAGATTAAAATCTTTTTTAAAAAATATATAGAAATATTATAAATACAAGGGCTTTTTTTTAAAAAAAGGCCCCCCTTTCTGCGTGCAATCCCTTATGACTTGAGTGACGCCAACGAGTCATTTTGCACCTATAGTAGTTTTGCCATCTTCAAGTATATAAAAAGTTCTGTAATTTGTTATGCGACACAATTCGCCATTTACACAAAGATCCTAGTTTTGCTTAAAGCTGAACTATTTTGTACTTCTTGTGTATATTTCAGCCTTCCCAACTTTTAACTCCCATTAAAAGTCAGACTTCTGGCAAAAAGGTGGCAAACTGAATATCTCGGTATAAACCTGAGTTGCCTTACTTGCTTTACCACAAAGGAGATGGAAAAACTGATCAGAAAAGCAGAGTCACTAAAATCAGGAGTGCAAATATGGACATTTTGTCTATTTCCTCTTTGGATGAGGGCAAGGCTTAAGAAAAGCAAATGAAATGGACCCAAAATTTCCAGTGCCTGCTCTTTGGAAAACCTTGGCTTTCTGAATAAGTACCCAGAGGTAGCTTAGCAGCTCACTGACAATATATTTCCTGAATTCCAGGGAATTTAAAAAAGAGAAGAATTACCAGCTTCTTTGAGCAGGCAAGTCTAAAACCCCCAGATTTTTCTCTACCTTTCTGCATTTAAAAACATTAAACGATGATATAGAAATACAGCAATCGCCATTTGTGCTCCTTGCTATAGAAACAAATCTTGCAAGCATCCAACTATCTAATGAAAATTTAACTTGGAGTTTCAATTTATAAATTGATATAAATTATACATTCCTGGAAGATGCTAGAGACGACTAGCTTCTAGACGATATTTCGTTTGGGCTAATGAGAACATGCGCTCTCCCTTTATAATACGATGGCAGAGAGAATTCGGAGGTTTGCAAGGTTTCCAGAAGCATCAGTCGAAATTGGGGAAATTGAGGAGTCGGTACAACAAAACCAGTGGTTTGCCCTGCTGCTTAAAAGCCATGCACTACACTCGAGCCGGAATGAATTCTTTTTTCTTTTCTTTTTTTTAAAGTGGGTTGCCTATAAAATCAATTTGTGTTAAAATACCAAGTCACCATTTTGCCAGGCACAAGGAACCGGAAAGCTTCCCAGATTTCAAGCTTGTTCTACAATGTTTTGAGGCTCTTTTTGTTGCAATTTGGATGCTGGGAGTTCCAAGCCTGCCCATAACATGGGCTCCGCTTTCCTCATGGTGAGCTCGATCTTTGTGGCCGTCATATTGACGAAGCTCCTTTGCACATCAATCACCTGGAAGAGGGAAAATAGTGGTTTCAGTCCAAGCCATGGAACCAGAGAGGGCTTATAAGCATCTTTAAAGTCAAAGCGTTCAGTTGGCTGTTATACAGGTAGTCCTCGGCTTTCAACAGTTCATTTACTGACTGACTGAAGTTACAATGGCACTGAAAAAAGTGACTTAGCATTTTTCACACTTGCGACCGCTGCGGCCGCTGGTCACATGACTTACATTAGGATGTTTGACAACTGGCTCATGTTTATGATGGTTGCGATGCCCCAGGGTCATGTGACCATCTTTTGCAACCTTCTGTTAATCAAAGTCAATGGGGAAGCCAGATTCATTGAACAACCGTGTTACTAACTGAACAACTGCAGTGTCACAAGTGTGGCGAGAAAACTTGTAAAATGGGGCCAAACCCACTAAACAAGAGCCAAGGTGGCGCAGTGGTTAAAATGCAGCACTGCAGGCTACTGCTAGATCAGCAGGTCAGCGGTTCAAATCTCACCGGCTCAGGGTTGACTCAGCCTTCCATCCTTCCGAGGTGGGTAAAATGAGGACCCAGATTGTTGGGGGCGATATGCTGACTCTCTGTAAACCGCTTAGAGAGGCCTGAAAGGCCTATGAAGCGGTATATAAGTCTACTGCTATTGCTATTGCTATTTCTCATTTAGCAACATAAATTTTGATCTCAATTGTGGTCATAGGTTGAGGACTACCTGCAGTATCGGCTCACGACAGTCTATTGATTACAGAGAAATCAGTAAGCATTGTTATAACTTTGGAAAGAGGCTAAAAGTGCAAGTCCCTGAACTCTAGGGGGAAAAAATCCACCTCGTACATATGACCTTGTATAGATTACCTATGAGAGAATTGTGCATAAAATGAATACAGGTAGTCCTCAACTTACAACAATTCATTTGTCAAATGGATAGCCATTTGTCTGAAATGGTATAGGGTTTCCTGCCTAGGCAGGGGGTTGGACTAGAAGACCTCCAAGGTCCCTTTGAACACTGCTATTGTATTATTGTATTTAGTGACAGCTCTGAGTTACAATGTTACTGAAAAAAGTGACATGATCGTTTTTCACACTTTGTGGCATGATCTTAGTGGCATCCCCATGGTCACATGATCAAAATCCAGACTCTTGTCAATTGACTCATATTTATGACCGTTAACAGTGTCCTAGGGTCACACACCTTTTGAGACCTTCTGACAAGGAAAAGTCAACGGGGAAGCGAGATTCATTTAACAACTGTAGCAAGAAAGGTTGTAAGTTGGGGCGAAATTGACTTAACTGTGTCACTTAGCAACATAAATGTTGGGCTCAGTTGTGGTCATACATCGAGGACTATCTGCAGTTGGCAAATGAATAAAGGAAATTGGAAATTTTGCTCCCAAAGTATGAAAATAGAAGGAGACTAGTAACAATAGTTTTGAAGGCTTATCTAGATTTCTGAGATCAATAAGCAATTATACAATCCTCCCTAAACATCCCACTTTTATATCAGGAGAAACAAAGGACACAACAGTTAAGTTTTTAACTTGTTTCCTAACAGCCTGTGATTGTGATGAATGAAAAACTGATTTACTGATGCCATATGGATTTTTGCAAAACACACATTTAGTAGTGACTTAAGTGCACAGAATCCATTCAACAACCACTTCCACAACTGTCAACTAGACTTTGGCATTTGCATATTTCTTAAAACACAATCACACCACATTAGAAAAGTCTGACAACAGAATCCATAAAAAAACTTTTTAGAGAAAATTTGTAGCATAAGATTTGAAGCAGAATTATGTACTTACACCCCATAAATTCAGATTCTGATTGAACACCTTATCACCTTCAAACACAATATGGATATTTAGCTGCAAAAAAAGAAAGGAAGAAAGGCATATCCAATGAAAGAGAAATGCAAGTTTACTCACATTTATTCAAACAGGTCTATTATTATTTGGAAGTAACTCTTCTCTTTAAATGTATGTTTCAGCAATGTTTCCCAAACTTGGCCAGTTGAAGATGGGTGGACTTCAACTCACGGATTTCCCCAGCCGGTTGGGGAATTCTGTGAGTTGGAAGTCCACCCATCTTCAACTGGTCAAAGTTGAGGAACACTGTACGAAAGAAAAACAGATTTTCCAATTCTTTCAACCACTCTTTACAAAATTCCATTTCTAGATTATCTTACTGCCATTTTCTGAACTTCTTCCGATTTCTCTGATTCCTTCTTAAAGCATGGTGACCCAAACTTGATACCACCCGAGATACCCAAACAAAACATAGGAAAGCAGAATGATTAATCCCACAACTGGGAAATTGTGTGCCTACACTGATGCTGTGTAAAATTGTATCTGCCTTTTTTTGCCAACGCATCATACTGCTAGCTCAGATCCAATTTGCAAACCGGCCCTTACCCCAAGCTCTTTTTCACAACTGCTGTTATTCATCCCAGTATTTGCCACCTCGTTTCCATGTGCTAAATTTCTAAGGGAAGAACCCTGTATTTGCTTCTATTAAATTGCATTGCTATTTTCAGCCCATCTTTTTAACCTGATTTTTTTTAAAAAATTGTCCTCCAAAGTATTAACTACACCACCCAATGTTGTGGCCTCTACAAAGTTGGTAAGTGATCTCTTTATGTTCTCATCCAATAAAAATGTTGAAAATTACAAGCTCCATTTCTGAACTGTGCCTCACTTCACTTAAAACCTCTCTACAATTTGATGAAGAGCTGCTGGTGATTACTCTTTGGATGCGATTATTGAACCAATTATATATTCATGACATTGTCATGCCCTCCCTCCAACAGATAATTAGTTTTTTAATCAGCCTCACATAAAAAGGAGTTACAAAGAACTAAGAACACCTCTATATGTTTATCTCTGTGTGCATATACTTTATTGCAACTAATTTAATAGAGATAGTTTATTGTCATGTCGCTCTGTAGAAGATGTCTCACATACTTCGCATTCTAATGCAGTACAATCTCCTCTGGTGGTACAGACCAGTGGTGGGTTGCAGGCGGTACGCCCCAGTATGGGCGTACCGGAGCCTGCCTGCCTGGAGCACCGGATACCGTTCCGGTACGGTGCTCTGGAGGGCTCACCTGAGCTCCTTACCAGTCTTTTAAGTCTTCGGCGCTTCCGCGCACGGCGCATACAGCACCTGCACGATGCTCTGCTGAGCAGCTGTCGTGGAGGCTAGTGGAGGCACTAAGATGCATGCACGCGCGCTGTGCGCGCCCATGGGAATTCCGCCAGGCCCGTTCCAACTGTACCGGTTGGAACGGCATCCGGAACCCACCACTGGTACAGACTTAACTCCGTGTGAAAAGTTTAAATGCTAGGAAAGGTGGAAGGAAGAAGATGAGGATGATCAGCAGTGAGATGGATGCACTCTGTTACAGTGGCCACTAAGCACATCATTGGAAGATCTGAAGTACCAGCTATGGGGAAGACCACCATAGGGAAATTCTCTGTAGGCTGATTCAACACTGAAGGTCTGTAGGGATTCTCAGTCATCCAGGTCATGGTTGTCCCAAAGGTGCTTTTTCAGGAGGCAATTTGTTTTTTTGTTTTTTTAAAGATGTTTCACTTCTCATCCAAGAAGCTTCTTCAGCTCTGGCAGGATAGTGGGGAATGGAAGGATTTATATTCCTTGCATACAGCTTGGTAATATGCATCCTTTTAGAGGGTTGATGAAGCACTTGGAGGTTTATTTGTGTCCTCAAGGTCACCTGAGTAGTGTTCCTGGTTCCTTTAGTCTGCAATTTTTGCTTCTGGAAATAAATCCTTCCATTCCCCACTATCCTGTCAGAGCTGAAGAAGCTTCTTGGATGAGAATCAAAATGTCTTCAAAAGAAAAAAACAAAGTTCAGTTGCGTCCTGAAAAAGCACCTCTGGGACACAGTCAACACTGAGTTGATGGCATGCAATCAATCAATCAATCATTTATGCATGTATATCAGCCCCATCAAAGGAAAAAAGTAACTTACTAATGTACTGTTTGCCTCTACCTGGCAAAGTTCAGGAATGGAATTTTTCGCATAGATTGATATTGTCACTTCACGCCCAGTTTGATGCCAGTCGTGCCTGCATGGCACCACCTTCTTCCCCTTAAAGTTGAGCAGACAAACATGATTAATTTTTCATTTAAAAAAACTTGCTATCTATTTTTTTTATTGGAGTGAAGATTGCTCAATGTAATCTCCAATGTAATCAATGTAGCTAAACAGCGTAGCTGCAACTTACGGCATCCTTCTTAATCCACAGGTGTGTTCCCGTTGTGCAGCCCTCTTGAGCCAAAAAAGTATTAAAGTCTGATGTTTTCCTCTTACAGCAACTCCAGTACTTCATCCTATATATTGCAAAAGGGGGGGGGGGGTTAAATCTTACATAGAATCACGTAGCACTATTGCTAGTCATCCAAATATGCTGCTCGTCTATAAAGAATTTTAAGAATGAATTTAGCCACATGATACCCACCCTTCGTGGAATATAGGCACACCAGCATGATAGATACACGCGTCCTCTGTGTTGCCTGGTCCTTCAAATGTCTAGGGACACATTAACAGAAAATAGTTCATTAGCCACTGAATTACAGAGGTTACATCCCAGTGCTTGCCAAGCAGGAAAAGTCACGCATGGCCACAGCCATTTTTATTATTTTGCAATTCCCATTGGTCTTCAGCTGAAAGTGTTACACAATGAGCCAAGTTTCTTCCAGCTGTCTGGATGAGAAAGAAGGGGGGGGGGGGGAAGGGAAGGCTTTTCTGTTGCTCTTTTAAGGGACATTGGAAAAATATTTATCTATGCAGATTTGGATCAACATTTGAACTTTAGACTTTGTTTAAAATAATTACTTGTTGTTATGATTTATGTGTACTTAAAAATAAGAAAATGGGTGAAAACTCCCTTGGTTGCGAATGCAAAAAATAATGGACGTTGATATATACGTACTATGTTTTCCCGAAAATAAGACAGGGTCTTATTTTCTTTTTACCCCCATAATGGCCTTATTTTCAGGGAGGTCTTATTATTTTTGAGGTGCAGGAGGTGGCGAGCGTGGTCACCTCATGGCTGCTGCTCTGTTGCAATATTTTAGGGAGGGCTTCTTTTCAGGGGAGGGCTTATTTTGGCACATGCGCTCAAAAGCCCAATTGGGCTTGTTCTCCAGGTAGGTCTTATTTTCAAGGAAACAGGGTATAACTATTCATGGGATATGTTGATGTAACATTGGTTGGCGGGTCTACACTAAAACAACAACAATAAATAAAATAGACGGTCTACTGTGTTGTTTAAATAAGATTTAAAGAGATCTACCTTTGAACAGCCTGCATTTTTGCACGGAGTCCCAATCTTTATCTCATCGCTATCATCTTCTGTAAAATAAAATATTCTCCTTTAGAACATTTCTAAGTTTTCAGGCTTAAAAGAAATTTTTTTGGGGGGGAGGGGGATGATTGGGATGTACTGTATAAGAGATCAGAGAAGCACTCACACTGAGTATTTTGCACACAAGATGTTTGCTTTTCAAACGATAGCACCATGCACACTGCAAAAATGAAGTATAATAATAATGGACACAACACATTCTTTGGTAAAATCACCTTGGAATATTACTAAGCTACGTACCTTTTTTTATTTCGTTTTCCGTTGATAGCTTTAGCTTTTCTAACGCCTGTTTCAAGGACGCTGATACTTTTAACTGCAAGCAGCTCATTGGTTCATCAGAACTAAGGAACCACAGGGGAAAAAATGTTTATTCAGTCTCAACAACTAACCATTTTGCATATTTTAAGGAGGTTAAAAAGAGTTCTTAATATTAATATTCTTGGTAGTTACTCTTATGATTAAGAAGGATTATATCGTATAGATTTACAATTTTATCCAAGATTGGTTTACAAAGGTATTTGGGGTTTCTCTGGGAATAAAGTAAAATAAAACATAGACATTATACTTAGACAGCAGGTAATAAAAAAAAGTTATAACCTATGAAGTTGATTTGGCATTAATGCCAGCCTTAATTGCAGTATTATCGTAGTATTGTTACCTTGGTCTTTGAATGGCTTCTACTGGCCTTGGTGCTTGAATTATGTGCTCTTGAAATTTAGGTTTCAGATCAGCTAATTCTTTTCGTTCAGAGGTAATTTTCACTTCAGGTTTGACCGGCTCAGGGGGTTTCTCACTATTATGGAAGCCCTTGGTGCAACCCTGTTGTAAAAAAACACTATTTAATACAAATTGTTACTCAGTACTATCAATGTACTTGAAAATGTCTCTTTTCTTATTAGCCCCCAGATTTTTTATCATTCTAACGTGTATGCTTGGTTAAGCAGATATAACCCCCCCCCTTTTTTTTTTTTACTAGACTAATCATACGTTTACACCTATACCAACTTCTGTTCTTCACGGTATTGTAAGATGGTAGGCTAGCAGAGTTCATGTTTAAAAAAGCTTAGATAATAAGAGTCCCATTTAAACACAATATGCCAGGTAGTATACTAGCCGGAAATTAAATAAAGCCAGCTAGCTTTTACATATGTCTGCCAATGGAAAAATTAATTGACTGAATTTGGCACTCAAGCATTAATATAATGCAATAGTTAAATAAAAACCTACGTAGCTACTAATACATACCTTAATGCTTAAGAAATCAGAAAAGTCTGTTGTTCTTCTTTTACAGCATGACCAGCCCTGTAAAAATATGGTGGCATTGAAATCTTAGATCTAATGTCAGGTGCAAACAACAGGAGCTATACATGTAGAGCTACCTTATTTTTATCTGCCTATAGTACAGGAGCAATAGCAATAGCAATAGCAATAGCAGTAGACTTATATACCG